>NC_056742.1:294001572-294006572 GCF_019279795.1 Protopterus annectens
TAGCGAGGAGCTCTGCCTAACGTAGATTGCGATCTTGTTCCAAAGCAAGGGAAGTCTCTGGGACAGGAATCTGTCCCTCCAGCACATCCTATTTATTGTTGTGGTGAGGTTTAGATCCCTAGAGCATGTGGTTCAAAAGGATAAGGTTTTATTTAGGTGGAGCATGTCCATCAATTCTGAGTTGGACATGGCCTTGTATGTCAGGCAAAGATCACCTCTGAGTAGGCAGTATGCAACCGAGTACAGCTGGAGTTTCTTCAGTCGAGCTGCATAGGGCATCTGTTTGAGGCCAGTGATCCTCTTGGTGAGGTACTTCTGTGGTCTTTCCAGCTGTTGCAGGTGTCTTGTAAGGTACATCTCAAATGGCGCATTGTACTCTATGATGGGTCTGATGCGTGATGAGTAGAGGGGCACAATGACCTCTTTTGATCTGGATGCAAACCTTTTTGTGATTAGGTGGGCGACATAGAAAGATTTTCTAGCCACTTTGGCAGTGTGATTATTAAAGGAGAGGTTACTATCTACTTGGGTCCCCAGATCCCTAATTACGTTTTCCATATTTAGGGGACTACCACTTATGTGGTAGTCTGTCGGTACTTTGTTATTTCCAAAGGGAATAACTATGCACTTTTTGGCATTTAGCTTGAGGCCATGATTTTGACACCAGGTATCTGTCTCAGTGAGACCCTTTTGGAGGATGTCTGTGTCAGCCAGTGAGTCAGTTATAGCAACTAGTTTGCAGTCGTCTGTGAACTTGGTCAGCCATAGTCCTCCTGTGCTTGTCTGTACCTCTGAGAAGTATATGCCGAACAGGAGGGGTCCTAGGACTGAACCCCGGGGAATGTCACTTGTAACCGGTTTAGAGTCAGACCTAGCTCCCACAACTCTCACCATGTGGGTTCTGTCTGTGAGCCAATTGGCAACCCATCTTATGACATAGGGGTTTATGTTCAGGCTGGTGAGCTTGTCTATAATACCAGAATGGAGAATGGTGTCAAAGGCCATTGCGAGGTCTAGGTAGGCTGTGTGTACCACCTTTCCCTCGTCTATAGCCTTGGTAACTGTCTCAAAGAAGTCCACCAGGTTTAGGAGGCATGATATGCCCTTAACAAAGCCGAACTGGGTAGGGTCCAGTGTTTGGGGGTTCCCAATGTCTCTGTATATGAGTTCCATGATGATGCGCTCCATAGCCTTGCAGACCAAGCTAGTCAGGCTTATAGGGTGATAGTTCTCAGGGTCTGTTGTGGCTCCACCTTTGTTGAGTAGAATAACCGTTGCTGTGCACCACTCTATGAGTACGTAGCCTGTGGACAGGGTGAGTTTGAACAGTGTGTTTAGGTGAGGGGATAGTTCATCTTTGAGCTCATGTAGGATGCAGCCTGGGACACCGTCCGATCCCATTGATGCTGTGTTTTTGCCTTTGGAGAGGGCTATTTTAACCTGAGTGTCTGTGATTTCAGGGGCTGTACATTCTTCTGGTATGGTTATGGGCCCTTTTGAGGGTGAGAGGAAGGTGACGTTTGCACTGAACCTGTCTGCCAGGATGTTGGCAATATCGGTTGGTTCAGTGTATTTTGTGCCATTCTGCACTAACTCAGAGCAGATCTGAGCATTGCCACTTAGATTCTTGACATAGCTAAATAATGCCTTGTGGTTATTTTTGGAGTCCTTGCCAAGTTTTCTTTCAAAGCTCACCTTGGACGATTTTATGAGGGATCATAGTTTCTTGCTGATACTGATCAGGGATGTCTTCCCTTCTTGGGATTTTACTCTTTTCTGTACTAGTTTCCTCCTTCTGTTGTATAGCTTGTTTATGGCAGGGGTCCACCAGACTGGTTTCCTTTTCTTAGAGGAGTGAGTCTTGGTTTTGCTTGGGATAGCATGATCCATGCATTCTTGTAGGTACCCCTAGAATGCATTAGCAAAGGATTTTTCAGCTTGGACAGCATTATCATATAGCATGGGGGCTTTGAAACTTTCCACCTCCTTCTTAAGTAATGTGAAGTTTGCTTTTGAAAAGTTTTTCATGGTGGTTTCTTTGTCCGGGGGTGGGGGCGGAATATGGATATCCAAAGTGATTTGTTTATGGTCAGATCTAACCAGCGAGGGTTTGACCTCTGGTGTGGAACACTGGTTGACCATGTTGGTGATAACCAGGTCCAATATGTTGTCACCTCTGGTGGGAGTGTTGACCAGTTGTTCCAGGGTATTTGAGTTTATAAATTCTAGGAAATGTTGGGCAAGGGAGTTTGTACTTGAGTAGTTCTCCCAGTTAATGTTTGCGTAATTGAAATCACCCAATATTAGGGTGTTTGGTAGGACCTTTATGTTACCCAATGTTTCCAGAAATATGGAATGGGGGTCCTGGGACATGGTGGGTGATCTGTAGCAAGCTACAATTTGAATTGCAGTTTTGCCCATTGTTAGTTGCACGTGGATAGTCACTGAAGCATCGTGCTGTGCCACTAACCTGGAGGTGTGGATAGCCTTGATGAATATGGATACTCCCCCACCTTTTGTATTTTGGTCCGGGTTCTGTGGCCGAAATGTATGGCTTGAGTTGGAGCTTGGTAGTGCTGGGGTGCTCTCTGGAGCCTTAAACCAGGTTTCCTTTACTGCACATATATCGATTTTCTCCATACTGAGGAGTGCCTCGAGTGCGTGCATTTTGAGGTTTAGACTTCTGGCATTGAGTAGTATTACCCTCAGATTTTTGTTACTTGTGCTATTTATGGCGGTGGGTTTGTCTTTTGAGCCTTGCCTAAAAAAAGGCACTATGGGGCTGGCAAGAGCCTTGGCCAGTATTCAAAAGCCTAAGGGTGACAGGTGCAAGCCGTCTCTAGTGAAGCAGTGTGGCTTGTCGAGCATGTCATCTCAGGCAGACAGACACTGGATCCCCTTTGATTGACACCAGAAACTTATCCAGTTGTTGAAATTTATATTTTTTTCTTTATACCGTGGTATAATTCTTGGTGAGGGTAGGATGCTACTCAGGGTCATACCGGCCTGGGCTACATGATCAGAGAGCTCTTCCATGTCTCTTTTCATGTAGTCCAGCCAGGGAGGTATGGCTCAGGTCATTCACACCAACATGGACAATGACAGAGTCATATTTGTACTTGTTCTGGAGTGACATGAGTGCTTGTGTTATGTAGCGGATCCTGGCACCCGACAGGCAGCTAACAGTAACCTTCTCTTTGTTCAGCCTAGTGAGTGGGATATCAGTGTGCCTGACTGTAGAGTCACCTATTACTAGTATGTTGGGTATGTTATTTTGTCTTGAGGGCTGTGATTGCGTGGCACACTGGTTTTGTGAAGCATGTGTTTCATGTGTTGGGGGGGTGGAGGTTGCTTGGATGTCTGCTTTGGAAGGCTCTGTTGCTTTTGCAGATTTTTATTTAGAGCCTCCAAGTATGTTTTCGTGTATTTACGTGTGTCTTTTGCCGGTGCTGGTTTAATGGGTCTATGTGAGACTGGTGGTGTGATGCCAGTACTTCCCTTCTCCTCTTGACTGTCTGATCCAGTCTTGGGTTGAGAGAGCTTAGCCTCCAATTTGGCTGTATAATTGCATCTCTCGCATGTATTAGTGTTTGGTGGTAGGAGGAAAGGGTTGTCTGTGTACATGAGGCAGTTGTAACATTGCCTGAAAATGCCCAGATTCACCAGTTGGACTGGAGAGTACACCTGAAACTGCCCTTTGGACACACCTGGATAGGTACAGTAAACTGTTTTACTGAATGGCTGGTAAGGTCAAATAGAAAGCCTTGTCCTTCTGAAGTGCTAGGATTTATAAGTGCTTGCTATGAGCTTTGAGCAAGTGCCGGGCTGAGAAATGAATGGCATGAGTGCTTAAGTTGAAAGTTTGTCTAGTTCCAAGGGAAAAATTGAAGAGGAGACTTTGTGAAGCCGGGAATAGTTATACCCTAGCTAACTGGTGCTGCCCGGCGCGCAAAACCGGGCAAATGCAGTTTTTATAGCAGGGAAATGAAAGAGATAGAAATTAGCTCAAAATGACCAATAAACTACTACTTTATGGGCTGAAACCACTCCTCCAGGGACAGATAGTCTGCTCAAATACTAGAATTAAGCTGATAGTCTGGAGACAGCTTGGGCCTCAGAAGTCAAAGGTTTGGGAGGTGTTACCTTTTGCTGCAATCATGGCCTTGACAAAAATTACAACTAACTGAAGAAATTCATTCTTATTTTTTCTTTCAAGGAAGAAATAAGTTGTGCCTGAGGCTAAACGATCAAAGCTGACAAAAAAGTAGTCACCAAATAACTGAGAAGATAAATGCTTGCAAAGGTGTAAAAATTATACCTTAAAATCGTGTCTGTCTCACTGTTAAAAGAAAAAAAAGATAGTCCCCTTTTGTGTGTCACTGTGTTATTATATTGGGATAAAAGTGAATTAATAAATGGTCTCAGTCATATATTTTCTGTTATTAGTATTAACATCATACAGCTTGGCTCTTCGTCCTATTCCTAAAAGATAGCTATCCCCATCTGTGTATCCATTTGACAACCAGAATATAGTAACATATTTTAACTTCTTGATCTCAGATGTTTATTCACAATATGCATTTCTATCCCTGCCTCCTAAAGTCAGCCAGCTGTACATACATCTGATGTGTGATTCTGAAAAAACAAAAATATAAATTATCACAGTTATGTATGCCAGCCTGCTGCTGCTAGACAGAACACTGCCCCTACACAAATTACAGTGATGCTGTGTGCATACCTGTGAGGTATGATTGTGTGAAAAGTTAAATAAACAAAGATTACACTGTCACAACCCCACAAAATGCCACAGTGACCTTCTGTGCACAATACCTCTGAGGTTTAATTGTGAAGAAAATTATAGAAACAATGGACCACACTTACCCCAGTCCCAAACCATGTATAATTTCACTGTTACCAGTTCCCAGCCCCCACCATTCATTTATACAGACACACACACACACACACACACACACACACACACACACACACACACACACACA
>NC_056742.1:294011572-294036572 GCF_019279795.1 Protopterus annectens
TGTATGCTGACTAGAGGTCATATTTATTCTACAGTGCTCACCACAACTTTCGGTTTAGCAAAGAAAGCTTCTTGTGTTTACCAATGTTTACTTATGTTCATAGGCTCATAGATAAATCCTAGGATGTCAGTCTGCATACTATTGTAAGCCTAGTCAATAACCAGATGTCAGAATCAAACCCTGTATTTTATATCTGTGAGGTGCCCCCATAGAGACTGATATAATCATCTGTAGCATAGTAACTGTGTTGGTCACCCTGCTATATGATACTCTCCTAGCTACTGTTGCCGAGTGGTATCACCCTTTGTCATTTCATTTCTGTGACCTTGGGGAGGTTAGGGCTGCCCAGACTTCACAAGCTAGTTGCAGTGCCTGGAACAGCTTTGCTACTTTCCTGTAACTTTGCTACAGCAGTTATGAGAAAGTGCTGCAGCGAACCAAAAAGAATATTAAAGTACCGTTTTTATCAGGGTTAACTTTTCATCGTTATTTTCAGAAAAGGGTAGGAAATATGGAGAGTGTAATTTGGAACATGAGAAGTCGGCACATATTGAAAAGTGCCTTCTGTGTGGAGCCTGTATGTCCTCCCCGCGGTCAAGTGACGTTTAAAGACATGCAGGTAGATGCGTGCGTGAATGGGTGTGCCTTCTTTGAAGGTTGGGCATTGGGCTGGCACCTCTACACCGTAAAAATCCACTGCTAATCATTAGCGGACTGGTGTTCCGCTGTGACAACCCCTAACCAGGAAAAGCCGAAAGACATTAGTTCAGAAGATATACTAATAGCAAATATATGCTAAACTTGTAAGGCATTAGAGTTGCTACACATTCATAAGTGTAGATGCTGTCTCAAGAAACAAATTATCACAAATAATGATATTGTGGTAACACTAAGGTAGTGTAAAATGGTACTTTTTGTTAACAATGACCATGCACCTTTTCCCTACAACAATAATAAGAATATCAGCAAATATGATGGAGGATAAAACATAACTCAAATATTTATATCTGCTATCCTCCCAGGCCTAGACTGAGCATAATAAATTCAAAGTAAAAACACCTGGCATCCATTTTTTGTATTAAAATATAACACATTATTCCTGTTACCCATAGTCTGTGTGTTGGGTATTTAAAATGTATATATGTTTTGGTTCTCTAGTTCAGTTCTAAGCTGGAGTACCTTTGTCTTGAGCTTCTATGCCCTTCCTTGTGACCATGTAGGTTTTCATGGTATGCCCTAACGTCCATGGTGTCAACAAAGCATCCCTTCTTTATTTTGGTATAGTGTTAATTGTATGAAGATGATTTTGAGTCTGTCTCCTTGCACTATCAAGCTGTTTTATTTACTGTGTTGCTCTCCCCTTGGTGACAATGTCCATGGAGGCTGTGGTGAAGACACTAATGTCCCAGTGATTATGGTGAATTGTGATGTGCTTCTGAAAGTGGATTTTGGAATTATATGGATGGTGCATATTACTGACTGGATGCAGCCTGATTATTGTTATGGTGCATATTACTGACTGGATGTAGCCTGATTATTGTTATGGTGCATATTACTGACTGGATGTAGCCTGATTATTGTTATGGTGCATATTACTGACTGGATGTAGCCTGATTATTGTTATGGTGCATATTACTGACTGGATGTAGCCTGATTATTGTTATGGTGCATATTACTGACTGGATGTAGCCTGATTATTGTTATAGTGCATATTACTGACTGGATGTAGCCTGATTATTGTTATGGTGCATATTACTGACTGGATGTAGCCTGATTATTGTTATGGTGCATATTACTGACTGGATGTAGCCTGATTATTGTTATGGTGCATATTACTGACTGGATGTAGCCTGATTATTGTTATGGTGCATATTACTGACTGGATGTAGCCTGATTATTGTTATGGTGCATATTACTGACTGGATGTAGCCTGATTATTGTTATGGTGCATATTACTGACTGGATGTAGCCTGATTATTGTTATGGTGCATATTACTGACTGGATGTAGCCTGATTATTGTTATGGTGCATATTACTGACTGGATGTAGCCTGATTATTGTTATGGTGCATATTACTGACTGGATGTAGCCTGATTATTGTTATGGTGCATATTACTGACTGGATGTAGCCTGATTATTGTTATGGTGCATATTACTGACTGGATGTAGCCTGATTATTGTTATAGTGCATATTACTGACTGGATGTAGCCTGATTATTGTTATGGTGCATATTACTGACTGGATGTAGCCTGATTATTGTTATGGTGCATATTACTGACTGGATGTAGCCTGATTATTGTTATGGTGCATATTACTGACTGGATGTAGCCTGATTATTGTTATGGTGCATATTACTGACTGGATGTAGCCTGATTATTGTTATGGTGCATATTACTGACTGGATGTAGCCTGATTATTGTTATGGTGCATATTACTGACTGGATGTAGCCTGATTATTGTTATGGTGCATATTACTGACTGGATGTAGCCTGATTATTGTTATACTGTGTTGCAGCTAATGATGTGGAAAATATAAACATGACACAAAAGGAGTGGTCTGTTTATGTTTCTGCGATTATTGTCAGTATTCTTGTGTAGAGATAGAGAGAGAGAACTGTACACAGCCATATTTATTAGCACAATTATGATATAGAAAATAAAAAATGTCAACAATGCACTTTATAGACAAAGCACAGTATAAACAGTATTCCAAGTTTTTGTTTGTTGCTCTTGAGCATGTTCAAACCCTATCTAGGGGAGGCCAATGGGAACTGAAAGTAGAATACAGAGAATTGATTGGGCAGCTGTAGCTTAATGTAGGTCAGTGTCCTGGATTAAATGACACCGTATCTATTAACAGTACATTAAAACTATGAGCTGCCAACTTATGAACCTCAACAAATGTGGAACATCTGCTTCGTCTACTGCAATATGCCTGTTTCTTATCAATGCATACCTCTTTTTAATTGTTCACTTCTTAGGAATGGTGGGTTGTTGCCTACTTTTCTGACAAAAAAGCAACAACAAAAACATTTTCTTATCATAATGCTACTTTTATAATTAACTTAAAAGTGGTTTATTTGTAGTATACACAACTGATTTTTTGTTTATTCATTTATTTTTGTTTTAGTGGGCAAGTGCACTTTAAACCTTGGTAAGATTTTAGTCACATGACTACTTATTAGGTTATTTAAATGTGCACTATTTTGTAAAATCAGTTCTGATGAAACCCTCTTTTTTGGCCGAAAGCTCTTAACCTATATAAAGCTGTTTATTTATTTCTCTACATGGTAGAATTCTTGAGAGTCAGGTCATGTGGTTTGTGGCAGTGGTGCATTTCATTTTGGTTCTTGGTTTCTTGGCACTAGAAGCTCCTTTGTGTTTGTGTTTAGATACCAACAAGAACATTGATTTATGAGGTCCATAATGAACCATCGAGGATAGCTGAGCACCTGTATAACACCACATGTGCACAAACCCATAGTTTTGTAGAGTGTACATTTAGCATCCTCAAAGTCCACCTCTGTTGCTTCAACATATCTGGGATACCATTCCAGTTTAATCTTGTGGCAGGCTACATGATTTTCATATCATGTCATTTACTCCACAACACATTGCTGAGGGGACAAGTTGTACAGACCTAGGATACTGGGAAAATTGGACTGCTCACACACAAGGACAACAGGAAAGGTGCATCAGTGGTTCCCTACTGAAATGTCAGCACTCAAAATGCTGAGTTCTGAAACACATACACAAAAAAAGACCATAACTGCAGGAGAAGAGCGAATAGTGAGCGTCACTCTTCTCCTTTAAACTTCTTTTTTTTGCAGGGGGAAAATCCCCCCAAACCCCCGAACTAATATACACTAACTCCAAGATCGTCACACTTAGTTATGTAAGTCCATTTTTTGTCAGTTCAGTCTCCGTGTTTTAGGACCTACTCTAGCAGGTCCTGACATTTCAAATGGTTACCATGCATCAACATTATCATCTGATAACATTGTGTTGGAACAGCAGTAACTAACAGTTGCACAACCACACTCTAGACAGTGATGAGTACAGTGCATGGCATTACAAGTTAAGTAGCTATGTGTCATACTTGTATATGAACCGCAATGAGCACACAGTGGTAGTAAAGTGTCACATACAAAAAACAGGATGTATGCAGTGTTAATATCTGACTGTGGTAGTCAATGCATGGTCAAGCCACACTATGCACCAGACATTCCCAGATATATCACACAGGAGGAAAAGTGAAGAGGGGCAAACTCATCAGTGTATGCACAGGTAACTAGGAACACAATGACACATATCTGTTTGGTTGCAGTTGATTTGGATGAGCGTTCAAAACAGTGAACATTCCACTGCTGTCTTAAAAGACTGAATTCAGTTAAAGACAGCGGCCGTGCGTGCAAGGCTGCAGTACAGCTGAGAATGGGAATTTGCACTTTCCTGCTCTGTTGTGCAATCTTGGAGTTAGCAGATATTGCTGACTTGTGGATAATGGATGCAGACTTAAAATGAATAAATTAATTTTAAATTAATAAACCATCTATAAGCCTGTTGTCTGCAACTTCTTCTTGGATGTGCCATTGATTTGCTAACAAACGTATTTGTATAACAAGGACCAGATTCCACTCTGTATGTGATTTCAGTATTTGATATACCATAGTGAAAAAAAAAACTTACTTTACCATAGCAGCTGTTATTCCTAAAATCCTTTCCATTCAACGCTGTTCAGTATTTTATAGAATTTGCACTGTTATTTATCTGCAATAGTGGTTTGCTAGGAAAGACATACACTGAGGCAAGGCCAGATTGCAAAATGAAACCAAGCAGTAAGACAGAGAAATAGAATAAATATGTGGAGACCTAAGGCATATGCACTGCCATGGTTTCTCATTCAGTAATTTCCACACACTGCTTGGGTCTCATACTTTCATTTTTTAACATGGAACAGTTCATATATCATATATATTAAGAATGGGAAATTATAGTCAACCAACAGCTGGACTGCATTTTAACATCAGATTTATAAAAAAAAATGGTTTATAACAAGTAAACAAGTAAAATCAGAAATACTCCTTAAAGCAATATTGCATCAGGGTAACAGATGTCCTCAACTGAGTAAAGATATTAAACAGCTACTATGAAACTGTGATATTGCCTCATTTAACTGGGAATCCTGTAATCTCCCTTCCAGTCATTTTTACCATCCACCCTCAGACACAGTGCTAGAAAGGGAGTAAAGATACCAAATGAATATAATAGAAATAAAGACAAAGACATACAATCATTACGCAGATTATAAACTATAAATTAATTTCTTTCTGGGCAATTCTAAAGCTACTTTTGTAAAACATGTACTGAAGCCTCAAAAATCAAAGCTTCTGCACTGACAATAGTACAAGTATGCTGAAAAGATAATTTCATAGCCCTATCTCACCTCCCATATGCTTCTGTCACCCTTTTATCCGTATCAGTCCTACAACTCCATAAACATCTGTCTAAATTTCACTTTATATTCATCTCAGAAACAAGTATCCTTGACCATTTAATCAAATGTGAAGACACCGCTTCTTACAGTGAAGTAATGCTGCACCCCATTTTTCTTAGGAAGGTACCCCCCTTTTCATTGCCAACCCCCTGGCTTTTGAACCTTTTTTTCTGTAACCTCTCAATTTGTTCAGGAGAATTCCTTATCACCAGAGAAACAGTAAAAATCATTCCATTAGAAAAAGTATTCAGAAAAAATCCCTACCACTAGGGAAACAGAAAAAAATCATTCTCTTACAAAAAAGTTTTCAAGCACTCAACCCCAGACTACTTCAGATGTCTAGTTATTGTATAGCCTTTATATAACATAATAAGTAATAAACAAACAAACCAATAAACCTGTCCATTATAGAAGACCACCATTTACTATGCAAAACACAAAATGCTTTTTAGCGTACCTTTAATCCTACATCAGTTCTACAACAAGCTACAGAGCACATATTTCTCTCCATGCACAAAAGGGTTTCTCACATGAGCTCTCTTCAATAATTTTAAGAGAGCTTTTGGTCCAGTTAGGTCATGCTTGCTTACCCATCTTGTCAGCACAATATTCAAAGATGAGCTATTACATTGAATCAAAAATAAGTTACACACAGACGTGCAAATATGCCATGGTGATGCTGATTATATTTCTAAAACTAAATCATTGTTATTTGGAATCTCTAGCACTAACCTTTAAAAGCTTTCTCAGCATACTAAAAAGGATGTTTTTTACAACTATCTAGTTAATACATTTAGCAGACATTTATTCCATGATATATGTAGATCCATACTAAAACGTGTTTATGATAAAACTTGAACATCCTTTGAGAATAATCTTGTTTGCTACCCTCAAAATGCAATGGTACTGCAAATTATCACCCTTGCTGACTCTGGAACTCTTCATTGTATTCTGTTAAATTCCACAGAGTCATAATCCATGCCAAATTGTGTTCTTTAACAATGTAAAAGCTATTATGTTGCAACATTTGCCCAAACCAGTCTCATTTGTTCTTACCCTTTCATATTGCAGCCATCAGGGAGCCATGATTTATGGAAATCACCTTTTCACCTGTCAACCACATAGTGCATATTTTCCAAATTAGTGCCAGCAGTTTTGAATTCTTTACCATCAAATATTAGATCATTCACCTTACTTCATACCTCCTTTCTTAATCATTTCATGCAAGTTACCACTTGTAACTACCAGTTGTTAATGCTTTAATGAGACTTGTTAAATGTATCTTGTAATGGTTTTTGAAGATCTGTGTTCATTTATGACGCAGTTAACATTAACAGCCAACACCAAAACAAAACAATAAATGAAACAAACACAAACTTGGCCATTGAGTATATACCAGACAGGGAAGGAAGGTAAACATTTTCAGTGAATGAGTGTTAAAAATTAAATTAGAAAATTTGTATGAAACACACAGGACATAAGTAATTCAGTAGTTAACTCAGAAAATAGCTTTATCATGGGTTAGTCAAAACACCTGACAATTTAAAAAAATGGTTTTAAACCTGCAAATTGCTTTCAGAGCATTTATAAATTTCTAGCAGTGTCAGCTAAATGTTTTAGGGGTGCCTGTCACAATAATGACTCACAAGATGGAGAGTCTTCAAAAGGCCATAAATTGCCCTTATTTTAGCATTTTTGATTTTGCCCTTACCTGAAGGTGAAGCAACCCAGAAGTTACTGCATATAGGTGCAGAAATGCAGGGGGGTTATAAAAAGACAGCCTGTCATACATTTGAAGTCTTGCAATTGTATAAGTTGCAGCTTTGAAGGAGAGCTATTTTATTGTATATTCTTGCATATTCAACCATATAGTTTTTATCTAGCATTTAACTGACAAACTAGAATTTAAATTAGGCATCTTATTAAAGAACAATAACAAGTGTTTCAAACATCTTTTCACCAATAAAACCAGATACCAATTGTATTAGCTGTTATATTTCAAAAAATCACACTAGCCTTACAACTTTACAGCACCCAAATTGTGCAAACTATCAGTCATTTATTGCTCTTTTTGGTGTTAGTGATGCATTTTGACTGGAGTTTTTACGGTGCAGACTATCAGTCTCCTCCTACTTTATACAGTGCATTTTCAGTCATGGACTATTCAGTTCTAATGGTCACACTTGCTCTGTATTCCTCCTATATTCCCATCTTTCTTCATTTTACTTTATACATCATGCCCTTCTTATAGATGTTATAAACACTTCTTTCCCATATTTTGTCTGTTAAATAAACTGTAATGAATTCCTTTGCATGAGACCTCCTTTATACTGCTAAACTGGCACAATGCATGCTTTCACCCAGCATGCACTTTATCTATCTCTGATTACACACTATCTCTCTGGGCTATTAATTTACTTGTTTTGCATTCTTTTTGTAGCAACTAACATCTTTAACATCTACATATATGTCGTAGTTGTCTTAATTTTATTTATCTAATTAAGTAATCTGCCTTGTATTCCAAGACATAACATCTTTTTCCCCTATCATTTGTCTCAGATATCGCTCATTTACTGATTGCACATTTGCCTGGTTACTATTTTAAGGTTTTACATAACCTTGTCATATTACTCATGTGAATAAGGAACATAAATCACTGCATTCAAAGAAATTGTCAGTGTATCAGTATTAGTGCTTCACTGGTAAGATCAAGCATCTCTACAACAATAACAACAACAATAAGTGATTCAGAATCATTAAAAAGCCACATTGAACTGAGCAAAAATTCATTAAGGGCTCATTTGCATGTCTCTGAATTGAACAGAATTTAACTGGAATAACTGCTTTAAGTGTTTACACAGTGTGCATACACACACACACACACACACACACACACACACACACACACACACACACAGATACTGCTGTTACTCAATGTGCTGAACTAGTAAAATATGTAAAGATATTTAAAATATATATATTTTACAATGATTTGCATGTGTGGTATAGAAAAGTACACTGATGAGGTTATATTTCATCCCTGGTTAATTCACCCACCTGAAGTACTGTGAAACTGAATAAAGTTTTATATTAGAGAATGTAAATGATTTCAGAAATTAAAATAAATATGTTATAAACTGATATAAAGCACATATCAGTAACTGCTATTAACATTAACTATAGAAACAACGGAGAAAATCGTCAGATTGAATATTAAGAGACACCACTGTTATATTCAATTTAAGGCCAAAACACACTGATTAGTCAGGAATTAAAGCCTGTTTAATCCTGAAATTTCAAAATCCTGAAATAACAGAATGGTAAAGTCCTGACTGTGAAAGTATAGCATTTAGTATGTCTAAAGGATGTGGAGTAGCTGAGCATGCTGACTTCATTAGCAGATCTCCCCTTTTTGGAAGTGTATACAGCGTCAACGAGGAAGTCTTCAGTTCACTATATAAAACTCATTAAGCAGTTTTGTTTGCTTTTATGATGGGCTGAGAATGGGTGCATATTTGTTCACATGCAGTCTTGATGAATACATAAACCATAAACAGCAAACATTGTAGTAGGAAGACAGTGATTACTTCTTTTGGGCTACTTTTGTTTTATGTGACTTAAGTGTTTGTGGTTCATATTTCTTTATGATATATTTGACTAATTGGGTGTGGGGCTTGTTAAAATGTGTCATCTCATGTTTAGTTTTTAATTGCAGTTGTAGGATGGCTACTTGAGTTTTAGCAATGAAATGTTGCAGATGATGAGCATGGTGTTTGCCTTTTCTCTGTTTCCTGGGATTATAGAATTAATACATTTAAGTCAGTGGGTGTGGTTGAGGGTCCTATACAGAACGCCGACAGCTCACAACGCCGACACCCATATGGTCGATGTTCAGAATATCAACAATGGGGAAACTCTATCTCCCAATAGTGCGGAATGGAAAAATTTCCATTCTTGTACTGTAGTGCAGTCTCAGAGTTGGTATATTAAAGGTACGGGGGAGGGAGGGTGGAGACCCCCTGCTAGCACAAAAAAGACATTTTATTTTCCTTTTTTGTGAAGTTCTGGCGCTGTCGATATTGTGAGTCTCGACCATATGGTGTCGGCCATATGGGTGACGGTGTTCTGGGCTGTCAGTGTTCTGTAGGTGATCAGTGGTTGATTAAATATTTTTATGATGATACTGGTTAGGTGTTTGTGTTTTACTCTTTCAGTTTTTTTTGTTGGTTTTGAGGTATATAATGTTACAGTCTTTATTGTTTCATCTTAGATTCCCTGAGAACTATGGTATGGTAAAGTGCATATTCAGTTGCATTCTGCAGGTAGAAACTGTAGGAGGCAAGATTCCTTTGACAATATGAGCACTAAGCCATAGATAACATTGAAGTCCATGGTGCCGTGACAGCTTACACAACACCTCCAGAGTTTGGGGATATTTTCCAATTTGTTAAGTCATTAGTTGAAATAAAATTAATTATAGGTAGATTAGAATATACATACAGGATCCCCCACCTTGTGACAGTGTTATTAATCAACTACTGATCTTATCAACAGCAACTCATCAAAATTCTTGTTCACTGAAACAGTTCACAAACTTACATAAAAACAACAAAAATAATTGACAAATGCCATTTTTGCAGAGAAGGCACAAGCCTCTTTTTTATCCCCCAGATGCAGACCTGCCTCACGTCCACCAGTTTATTACAATAACTTTGAAGTATAACCACGAAAATAGGGAACAACTTGTAATGTGAAACCAATGACCATCCTTCTTCCATTTCTATGCAGCCTCAGGAACAACATAGAAATATATAGCTAGCCAGTATTATAACACATAACAAATCAACACAATAACACAACAAAGATCCTAACACCCCACCACCACACCACAAACACACTTTAAAACACAAAAATTCTTGGATTTATAAAGTAAACAAAGAGCCCATTGTGATAAAGAATCATGCAGTTAATTACTTGATCCATTTCTGTTGGTAAGATTTACTAAAATGTCATTTCATTTAGTGTTCATCATATGAAATGTTTTCACGCAATATTTTGACAATTGGTAAGCAGTCATTTTAGTGTAATAAGTACATGCTTCTTTAGAAATGGTATGTAATTAACAGGGTCATGTTAAAGTTGTGAAAATGCAGACTGACATCCCTGTGGATTACAAGGCATCATATTGTTTACTTTGGTTAAAGCTGATAATGGGCTTTTATACAAATGGATAAAAATGAAGGTTTAATTGTTTTAAATGACAAGAAAGAATAATACTGCATTATTTCCACCACATTTTGACAAATATTTTAATAGTCTTTAGAACAAAAATAATGTGTTACTTCTTCAAGGCTGTAATACTATTGTTAAGGCAGCATGCTGTATAGATGCTAACTGTGGCACAAATGAAGTGCCAGGGATAATAACTGAGGGATGGCGTAATGGTTAAGGTGTGTGTTTCACAGACACAAGGTACAGGGTTTGATTTTCTCCTTTGAAAGGGAAGCTGGTTACACCTGAAATAGCCCACAAGACCCACTAGCCTAATAATTGCCAATGCACCTATTAAAGGAGAGCCTCCAAGGCTTAGCTAAGTGGAAGAAGAAACAGTGATAAGTGGTAACTTGTGCAGCGATATCTTTCCTCCATTATGTGTAATCGAGGAATTTGTAAAGGCTTATACTTCTGATGTAAACATACAGGAATCTCAGGAACTGATTATCAAAGAAGAGGAAAACAGAAGCATATCACCTGCACAAATACTGTGACAGACTCAGTGACTAAAGGGGTTACAAATCTTATGCCTAGCTGTTGACATAAAGATTGAAGTGTTTACTTCATAAACACAAGGTACAGGATTAGTTTCTCACCTTTTGTCACTGTCTGTTTTTCACAAATTGGGGAGAACCTTATAATAATAACGGTTGGCATTAACAGCCTATGGGAAAGTGTGTTGGAGACTATGCATAAACAAATAGAAAATATTGATTTAGTAAATGAGAAGAACAGAAAGCTTGTTATGGTTATAAGAGTCTTCCTGCTAAAAAGATATTTTATTTTACTTCTAAAGTTTGAAATCCCAGTTTGTAGAAGAATCCTTCACATAGGAAACGGTTGAAGAAAAAAAATGGTAGAAACGATTTATGCATTGTCCTACTAAGAGAAATAAGAATAATTTGTGTGATATGAATACTTTTCATTAGAACATTTGCAAACAAAAATCATATAACTAATCCATGAGTATAAATGTAAAAATCTAAAGCATTTTATTAATATATGGTAGCAGCAAAGGGAAATTGGTGTAACTATGACTGACCATGATTATTATTGAATTTATTTTTCAGATTATTTTGTCACAATCTTCAACAACAGAAATGGTTATCTTAACTTGAATTATACATTACAAAGTCAGGACCATCAATATACAGCTCATGAAATGCTAAATAGGGCTTTAAATAAAGTCAAGGACTTGATAACATACCTGGCATAGGTATGAGTAGTACTAAAATCTTGGGAATTCAAGTATTTAAGACACTGCTGCAGAAAACTTCAAAAGAATACTATGTCCCAAGACTGTGGATATGGTCAATGTTCACACCATCGTGTAACTAGCCCTGCCATAGTTGCTCTTCCATACCACACATGCACACACATACACTCACACCTATGGCCAATTTAGAGTGTCCAAAACACCTACACCATGTCTTTGAAATGTGGTAGGAAACCAGAGCACCTAGAAAAAACCCACACAAATGCAGGGAGAACATGCACACGCCCCACAGAAGACACTCTAGCTGAGAATCAAGCTGGAGAACCACTTGCTATGAGGTAACTGTGCTAATTGCTGTGCCATTATTGTTTCATATATGGACCAGACAATAAGTACCATTTTACAAACAGAAGGGCATTTATTTTTAAACAGTTTTCCAGTGTTTCAGTACAGTACAAAACAATCCTTACAACTTTATTTAAGGGTAAATAGGGTTCACTGTTAAACAAAAATGCATTCTTAGTCAAAATCAAATCGAGAAGCAAACATATATTTTCTATACCTCTAGGGGACATAGCCTGCTTACTATTCAAGAAGTCCCTTATAGCATCAATGCCATATTCATTAGGAATCACAGTGAAGAGTGACATTATATCTAAAGTTACAAACAGGTATTTACCCTCTATTAGATCTACACAATCTATAGTGTTAAACCATACCCGCAATCTTTCAATAAAATCTGTAGTATCTTTAAGTACACATGGGCAGTCTATCAAAAAATGGCCCAATTTTTTCTGCAGGTATATTGAAATGGGTTCTGTCACCCACCCTTTGCCAGATATTATTGGCCTCATAGGTGGATTGGTGAGCAACTTATGTATCCTTTGGTAGGCCATAAAACTGTGGTATTTTAGGACAGGGCACCGTAAAGTAATTAAATAGGTCTATAGCTATATCACCAGTAAGTTGTAAATCATAGACAGCCATGTTGACATCAGTACTACATTTTTTAACATCTAAAAATTTTATCTTTTTAAAAGTATTTACATCTCCTAGTAGCATAGCTATAGAGTGAATATAATCAGTCCTGTTCATAAGTACCACGGCACCCCCCCCCCTTATCAGCTTGCTTAATCGCTATATTCCCATCCTGTTCCAAGTTTTTCAATGCAAGATGTTCATCATATATTAAATTATACTTCCTTTTTTGTCACTCTCAGCATACAGTTTCCTAATTTCAACTTCGCAAATGTCATGGAACGCTTTAACAACAGGCATACTCACAAGTATATAAATGCTTCTACGTTTACATTCTAACTGTTGCCCTACTTGTGCATTTTTAAACAAAAGTTTAAGATTTACTGTTCTTGAAAAAACCTTTAAGTCTGTTAGAGCAGCTACCAAGTCATCGGTAGCTGTAGGAATAAAATTTAAACCTTTCTGTGACAAGGAAAGAGCAGATGCTGTTAAAACAGCATTTGATAGATTCACAGTACCTTCTATCAGCGCCGTGTTAGCTTGCCCTAACCCATGGGGCTGTCGTTCTTCCATTTCAGTCCTTTTGGGACTTGCCTCTGTGTAGAACACCCCCGTTAGGCGCTCTGCTCATGTATTTTCTCTGGCTATTCTACCAGAAAATGCTGCTGTGCCCCAGTTGCTGAAAGATTCAGGATCATTTGCTACCCTTTTTTTACTTTTATTTCCGACCACTTCCACCACACCACACTGTATGCTGATGTTTCCTTCTGCTGCCATGTTCATTAGCAGTTCCACAGGGCTAGGGGGAGTGTCCGACGTCTGTGCAGCCAGTTGCACGGCCGTATTCATTGTAGATGGCTGCTGATTCACCACCTTCATGTTCCTTGCTTCTGTGAAGTCATCTAAATCATACAGAGAGTTCCGTTTAGCAAAACTTACTTTTTCGGTATTTAAACTCTCAGTTTTCGTCCAGGAAAAGATATGGTCCTTTTGAAACTCATTAATATCTCTCAGGAGCTTGCGTTTTTAACAGCTTCAAGCTTGTCATCTAACTGCTGCAATCTATCTAACATTTTTGGTAAATCACAAGCATGTCAGAAAAACAAGCCATTTCCATAATTTTATTTTCAAGACCCATAATTTCTTCTTTCACCTCACTCTCTACTTTTAGAAAAAAGTCATTCATAAGGGTCATATAGTTCAAACCTAGCTTTAAATTTAGCTGTTGCCAGCGTTTCAAGAGTTCCGGATAAACATTTGCATAGGTAGGCATTTTTAAAATTCGTAAGCCACGTGGGACAATTCCCAAGTCCAAATATACCAAAAAACTCGTACGCCGCCATTGACAGCACGTAAATGGTCCCACTTTCCTTTCCAACAGTTCTAGCTGCTTACCCAAATCTTCTGTAGCTTGCACAGGTATCTCCATCCTGTAGACACCCCAGACACCAGACACATGAGTGGATTATCTTCCTTGCATAAAAGATCTTTCACTGAGCAAGTATTCTCCATTATACTTTCCTTAAGGCTGGCTATATATGCTCTCACAATGCTCTCAACAATTACAGCAACAATCCACAGAACTCCAACAAGGCAGAACAAGGTCATTGCTGTAAAACTGGAATAAAACTCCAATATGCTGAAGAGAAAAAGCCCACCGTCAAGAAACTTCTTTATTAAAATAACAAAGCTTTCGGGTCTACACCCTTTCTCAATGTGGATATAAAACACATGTATTAACTCAGTTTAAATAGGAGCAAATCACATCATGTGACTATAGCCAGCTCATTACATGAGTGCCATTTAAAACAACAGTCACCTATAACATATACAAAACTTTTATGTATATATATCACATAAACATCAAAGATCATCATACTGCTGTGACCATTAAACCTGTGCTGGTTAAGTTGCAACAAAGTAAACTTTGATGTTTGCGTGATATATATACATAAAAGTTTTTTTATATGTTATAGGTGACTGTTGTTTTAAATGGCACTCATGTAATGAGCTGGCTATAGTCACATGACGTGATTTGCTTCTATTTAAACTGAGTTAATACATGTGTTTGATATTCACATTGAGAAAGGGTGTAGACCCGAAAGCTTTGTTGTTTTAATAAAGAAGTTTCTTGATGCTGGGCTTTTTTTCTTTAAATACCAAAAAACAGTTCTACCAAAAGCCATCCAAAATGAAGAAGATCAAATTGTGTAAAGCAGAAAGTAAATCTAAGTACAGCTTTTCTCAAAAGTCTTTGTTTTTAGGGGCTACACTTCTTAACCTCACTATTAATCTATTCTAACTCCAATGGGTATTAACTACAGAGTAGCAGAGAAATACTTGGTTTCATTGTAAAACATACTTTCAAGAAAAGCCATAGTTGAGCTTTTCTTTCTACCATTAACCAGTTCAGTTTTTGTACCGTTAGCAAGCTGCTATATAATCTACAAAGACTTCACATAAATGGCATGAAGACTTAGGTGATCTTCTGCTGACCATTTAGCAGAAGCAAGCCACTGTCATCTTATCCAAGGCCGTTTTGTTTTGACAAGATAGAGAGTCTGGAACTGCGAGCAGTCCTGCTTACCAATTGGAAAACCGGAAAGCAGTTTTGAAACGTAAGAATACTTATAACATATTTACATTGGCTCTCCAGAACAGCAGACACATTTAAATAAACTACTGTGTGCCTTAAAATCAACAAATAAACTAGCTGTCAGGTAAACTGGCAGACCTGGTTGGAAAAGTAACACATTATGACATTCATGTCTATTTTTGTCCTTCAGAAGGACATTTTAAAAATGTTTTAAAATCATTTTTACTCCATGCCTGCCAACTATCAACTTTCCAATGGACCAGATATTAAAATGTCCAAGGATGGCTGTCATCCGGGAAGCCATGATGGTGCTTTGTCCTCTCACTAGTGTCCCAGCAATGAGATGTTTTTGTTGTTGTTGTTGTTGTTGTTGTTGCTTGTTTGTGTGCTTGTTTGTTTGCTTTTGTTTTATGGCCTAACCTCAACCCTGCTGATGATGCAAACACTTGTATCACTACAAGGTCTATACGTGCCTCCTTGTCCATACATGTTCCCTCAAAAGACCCGAGAGGGGCTACTGTCATTGGCTTGGGGTGGCCACTTCAGGTCTTCCCAGCACTGACTCCCTCTGTTAGAACAGGCCTCAGCTCCTCTGCCAAACCTATGTCATCAGAGCAGCAGAAGCCAGGAGAGAATCAAAGCTCCTTCTTCCTATGATGAGCATGCTCCCTCCTCCCCACCTACATTGTCAGATGCCTGAGCCTCTAGTCAAACTCTGGTTGCTTGGGCTATATTTAAAGCTTTGTCCCTTTATGCCACCAGTACAGGTAAGAAATGTAATTTTATAGGTTCATAGATAAATACTAGGCTTACTGCCCTTGTTGGCCATTTTAAGCGTTGCCAATTTCCCTTTTCGTGCTTGAATTAACCCATCCATTTTGGTGTTAATCCAAGATTTACTGTAGATGGTATAATGGTTAATGTCTTCTCCTCCTATGCACAAGGTACAAGGTTCAGTCCTGACCTCCAGCCAATGCCCATTTGGAGTTTGAATGTTCTCCCTTTGTTTCTATGAGGTTCCTCCTACCTTCGACAAACATGCTGAGTGTTTCCATCTCAAACTCAGCAAAGAATAGAGTTGTGGGTAGCAGCACAGATTCTACATGGTGCCCTTTAGGGGTAAAAACTGTGCAGACCAACCACTTTGAGCATCTACTATGGTGCTCAGTACCCTCAGGATAGGAAAACATGGGTGTCAGACTACACCCTGGACATTCTATGCATCCAAGACACAAGATGGGAGGGTAGTGCAGCAAAGCCACTTGGCTTGGAATCCAGAGTTTACTAATCAGGAGGAGGACAGGCTAGAAATGGTGTGGGAATTGTGGAGGGAGAGGCAGCAGAAGGCAGTGAGGGATGTAATCAGAATTAGTGACAGACTCATGGTAGTCAGACTCCAACCTAATGATAAGATGGTATTCATAATCTCAGCCTATGCCTCACAGCAGGGTTGTGATAGTGAGGAAAAAATGTGTTCAGAGAGCAGTTTCAGGACCTACTAGATAAAGCAGACAGTATGAATTTGTGTTGATAATGGGTGACTTAAATGCACATATTGGAACAGATTGAACAGGATGTGAAGACTGCCTGGGTCTACATGGGTGGGACAACAAGAACAAAAAAGGAGAGTTCATTCTATCTGGCAAATGGCGTGATAGTAGCCAACACATGGTTCAGAAAGAGAAACAGTCACAAGATCCCATATAAGAGTGGCCAACATGCAACTCAGGTTGACTTCCTGCTAGTAAGGAAAGGATACTGCAGTAGAATGAGTGATTGCAAAGTTATCCCCATTGAAACAATCGTCCAACAGCATAAACCACTGGTTTCCACAGTCAGCTGCAAGCAGTGGTCAGAGAAGGCTCGAAGTTCAACAGAGAAGAGGCTGAAGATGTGGAAGATGGATGGGGAAAAAACACAACAGTTCAAAGATTACTTAGGGCCCTAGCACCTCAAGAAGAAGGAGGAAATATGTGGAGTTGAGGAAGGATGTCTGTGTCTCAAAACATCATGTGTGAGGCGTACAGAACAGATATGTGGCCAAGCCAGGTATGGAAATAAGGTACATAAGGAAAGCTGGTGGTGGAATGCAGAAATCCAAGAAGTCATCAAAAGAAAGAAGAAATACAGTAAAAAGTTGCAGATAGAAAAGACAGACCAGGCTAGGGAGGAATACTGGTTGGCTAACAAAGATGGTAAGAGAGGAGTTGCAATACAAAGAATAAGGCATCAGAGGTGTTCTACCAGCTTCTGGAAAGTGACTCAGTAAGTGATACAAAGGAACTATATCAGGCTGCAATGCAAAGACAAAGAACATAGTCAGACACCCTTCATAAGGGGTGCCAGCAACAACCTGCTACAAGTCCAAAGGACATCAAAAGCAGATGGAAGGAGTACTTCCAGCAGCATCTGGATACAGAAACCCCCAGAGAACCTTTACTGCCTCAGGCACAGCCTATGATGAGAAAAGAGGAGGAGCCCACCATAGAAGAAGTAAGAACAGCACTAAGGAAAATGAAGTCAGGGAAAGCAGCAGGCTCAGATGGGATCACAGCAGATATAATCAAGGTGTTGAGAGAGATAGAGGAGAAATGGCTCCTGAGGGTACTCATAGCAGTATGGAGATAAAGGTGTATCCCAGATGCAGTATGGAGATAAAGGTGTATCCCAGATGGCTGGAGGATAAGCATACTAGTGACAGTGTTCAAGAACAAAGGGGACATTCATAACTGTGGGCAGTACAGAGGTATCAAACTCCTGTCACATTGCATGAAAGTTCTGGAGACGGTGATTGATAAGCAAATACACAGAGTAGTAGAAAGTAAGATGGGAGATAAGAAGTTCAGATTCAGATCAGGATGCAGTACAATTGACTCAATGTTTGCAGTAAGACAGTTAAGATAAAGCTGGAGATGAGGAAAGAGTCCAACTGGGCATTCCTAGACTTGGAGAAAGCACATGACAAGGTTCCAAGAAAGCTGATTTGGGCAGTCCTGCAATAGTTCAATGTCCCAGAAACAATGGTAGAATTAGTGCAAGCTTTGTACAAGGACCCAATATGGCATTACAGTCTGGCTCTGAGCAAGTACTTCAGCAAAGGATAGAGGAATGGAATGCAAAACTGAAAGCACATGGATGAAACTGAGTAAATATAAGACAGTTGTAATGGCAGCAAATGGGGGACATCAGAAGAAGCTGAGAACTGAGATAGAAGGGAAGGTAGTGGAATAAGTCAACAGCTTCAAGTATCTGGGATGGATGGTTGAAGAGAAGGTAAGACTGAATGAGGAGGTCAAAGCTAGAATCAGAGGGGCTGCAGCCAACTGACACAGAGTGTCAAGCATAGAAGCTGAAAAATATTGCGTACAAAACAGTGGTGTGACCAGTACTAATGTATAGTACAGAAACCTGGGCAGTAAGGGCAGAGCAGTTGAGGAAGGTAGAGGTGATGGAGATAAAGTGCCTGAGACAGATGGTAGGATGCGCACTGAAGAACAGAAGAAGAAACAAGGACACCAGATTAGGAGCCACAGCAGGTCCACTTACAGAGAGAACATATGTGCAGAAAAGCAGAAAACAATCTGATGAAGAAGGGTTGGGAGAGACAGGAAGAAAAGCAAGAGGAAGCCAGAGTGTCCAACAAAGAGGTGGATGGATTGTGTGAGAGAAGACCTGCGACAGTCAGGCATGAGTGTTGAAGAATGCAGGAGAATGGCATTGAATAGAGAGAGATGACAGCATTTGATACAACACCCTGACCCCATGTTGAAAATGGGAAAAAAGGGGATGATGATGATTTGATGTTAAATTGGCCTTATCCATCCAATGGTCAATAATTATACATTACTCCTAATGAAAATAACTGGGATCATACCATAAATAATTTGACAGGAGCCATGCATGGGATAAAGCATTTAAGAACCACCTCTGTCCATTAATAATACACTGTCTAGATAAGTTCCCAAATCCCAAATAACTGGGTAATCTCTTAGGGGCATTTTGTCAATGTGGTAGTTCTCTGGGGAAGATAACTTCCCAAAGGATACAACAATGCATTTTTTGGTATTTAGTTTCAGTCCATGATTGTGGCACCAGTTATTTATTTGGGACAACTCTTCCTACAGGATGTCATTGGGTGATTCAATGGCTCCTCTTAGCTTGCAGTCATTTGCAAACTTTCTGACAGACACATCTCTTTGGTATTGGTTTATAGTTCAGAGAAGTAGATGTGAAACAACAGACATCCCAGCACAGAACCACAGGGGACTCAATGGGTGACTGGTCTGTTTGTGGAGGTAATTTCCCCTATTTTTATTTTCTGTGAGATAGATGGAAATCCATTGGGTGACACAGATATTTATTCCCAGTTTACTATGCCTTAGTGGAGGATTGTGTCAAAAGCTTTGGTCAGGACAGGGTATGTGGTGTGTACTGTATTAACTTCATCCATTTCTTTGGTGACAATTTCAGAGAAGCCCACCAGACTGAGTAAGCATGACCTGTCCTTGACAAATCCAGTCCTTACTGATTACTTCCATGATAAGTCTTTCCGTGGCTTTGCATATGAAGCTGGTCAGACTTATAGGTCTGTAATTGCCTGTGAATGTGTAAGGTCCTTCCGTATGCAGGGGAATGATTGTAGCTGTTCTCTATTCACTTGGTACAAAGCCTGTAATGAGGCTGAAGTTGAACAGTGTTGTTAGAGGGTGGCTAAATCATGCTTCATGCTGTTTAACATTAATTCAGGATATTATTAGGACCCACTGATGCAGTACTTTTAGCTTTTGATAGAGCATTTAAAACTTCATCTTGTGTGATAGTTGTAGGCATGCCAACTTCAGATATATATTGAGGAACAGGTCGGGGGAGAAAAAGTTTGAGCTGAATTTATCCACCAGTAGCTTTATGGCTTTTTTATTAATAAGTTTCTTTAATTTCACTTTTGTTAACCTGGCAACCAGGCATACTAAGTAACAATCTATTTCCAAGAACAGCTTAAGAGATTTTATTATGTAAAAAGGAGATTATACAGTGTTTAGTGGTACAACCATGTACAGAGATGTCAAACACAGGCATAAAAAAGCACAATATAAAACAACAAATCATTAGGTAGTTTTGGAGCACATCAGCTAAAAAAATAGAAATGTATTAAGGAGGTCACCAAATCAAGTAATTTTAATTATAGCAAATTTTTGTAAAAGAAGATTGTGTAGTATTATTGTAAACGTTATGACTATGTATAGCATCCTATCTGCAGTGTGGATTGGCTTAATGGATAAGGTGGTTAACTTACTAACACAAGGTACAGGGTCTCATTCTCAACTTTGGTTACTGTCTGATTGTTGGCTAGGCATGTAAAAGTCTGTAGACTGATTGCCTAGCATTTACCTGTAAAGTACGAGAGTGTGTTTTGTGTATGCATCATCAGTGCAATTGCTCATACATTCGCTAATAATGAGTTGGCTTAATTGTTAAGGTGGTTACCTTACAGACACAAGGTACAAGGTTTGATTCTCACCTTTGGACACTGTCTGTTTGTTGGCCAGGCATGTATTTCTCTGCAGATCGATTGCCTAGTATTTACCTGTGAGCTATGAACACGAGTATGTCCTTCTTGTATGTGCCATCATTGCACTTGCTCATGCATTCACTGATAATGTTCTAGAAGGGACTTAACAGTTGTGCTTGGAGGCAGTTTCAAAAATAGCCTTGTTGAGAGGCTTACAAACCTAAAGGGTTTGTGGGAACTACTGTCCCACAGGTGAATGGACTGTCAGTGTGAGTGAATCTCAAATGGTCATGGAAGTGAATTATACTGAGTAGATCTAAAAGGCCTGGCTGTGAACTTCAGGAGGATATGTTCCTGGTGACCAGGAAGCTGTATAATAACAGTAAATTATCAAACATTCACCATTCCCTTGGCAGATTAATGTAAAAAGTAAAGGCATGGTGTTGAAATATTTATAATGACTGCTTCAGTTGGGTAGATGGTGTGGGGAGAAAGAAGTTGTTACTTGTGCACAGCATTTGCATTTGTAGCAGTCATTACCATTTGTAACCTCTGCTTTAATGTAATTTACAATGCCACTTAGATACTAGCATAACAAATGCATTTTTAGAGTATTAAATGTATGAATCCTCTGCACATAAACAGTGTCATTATGTGTTATTGGTCTGAGACTGACTTTTTCTTAGTCTTTGACATTAGTGAAATGATTCAATATAATTGTGCCTATCCATTTTAATGCCCAAAGCTTACATTCTTAAGCTGTAACTGTCACAGCACTTGCTGCTAAACTGTATAAAACCAAGTAAATTAAAAATGTTTTAGAAAGTTATTTTCATTTTAAGCATTCCATGAATTCTCCCTTCAGCAATTTAATTGTTTCATTATCAGAAATACCTGGGTGTTTTTCTTTGTGTCCTTATCAGAAACCATAAAACTAGGAACATTTAATTATAATGGCTGTTGGTGCAGAATTCACATGTAACCTTAAATCTGACCCCATAAAGGACAACACTGTACAAAGAGGTTCTAGGACCATTATGGTAGAGCAGTTCATACATAAGACATTGTTCTCACTGGCATGCATAATGTCAGTTGCCTGACCAGTATGTCAGGCGGGTCAGTTAGTAAATATAAGAAAATTGTAAGAAGTCAGCTTCACCTTCTTAGGGTGCACTTCTGTGCCAAACTTAAATTGTCTTGCTCCACTGTGTTTAAGCAAGATTGCTCTAGGCATTGCTCTATGCCAGTATTTTGGAGATGCAGGCATTGTTCTGTGCCAGTTTGTTGGCAGTAACTATAAATCCATCTAAATAGGTTGCTGGACCCCCCAGTCTGAAAAGCCTGCAGATATGGTTGTTTTGAATGTTCAGGTGTTAAGTCACTGCAATATGATGCCTTTTCTTTATTTTGAGTCCCTTTTTTCTCATATCTATAAAATATCATGTAGCAGCAGCTTGGTAGTATAATATAGTGGAATATTTGACTTTAATCAGTCAGGATTAGTCAAAGAGGTTTAATTGGCTCCCAAATCAAAGATCAGATTATCTCTGGGATTCAGAAAGAATCCCATTGCTGGGGGTAAGAGCTGTGACCAAAAGGGTTGTTATTGCAATTGTAGAAAATGCATTTCAGAGATATGTTAGCCACAACGAGGAAATACCTCATTATCACCTAATTTGCAAGTCTTTGAATCGTGTGGCGTTACCACAAGTGCTAGTCATCATTTTCCTGTGGTACGCACCACTGATGGTGTATGCATTGGGTCAGTATAGGCAACCAACATTCAGTCTCACAGACACATGCATACATTCAAAAACGGACACACATGGACACCACTGTATCCCTTACTTGTTCCTGAGTTTACAGCATTTTCCTGTTGCTGCCCTGGATCCCCCCTATGCACATGTGTCATGTATGATTATGGTCAGTCAATAAAGCCAGATCGTAGAGTTTAATTCTTCTTATTGTTCAGATGGAGCATTGTGATGCTAGACCTATTAACCTTGCAAGTCCCGTGGATACTATTTTGTATTTAAACACCTTTATTGAATTATCACTTGTGACATGGGCAAATTTACATTAATATAAAAATAATTAAACTGCATTAATAAGTTCATGTTTACAAACACTGTACTTCACGTATATTGCTATATATCATGTAACCTAAGCAACATTACATAAATTATTCGATTCCTGCCTTTTTTTTTTTAAACAAAAAACATCTTTATTAAATCAACACTTACAGCATAGACAATCATATGTTTATATAAATGAAAACAAACCACACCAACACAATCCTAGTTGCTGGCATTTTACATCACAAGCCATACTGACACACTCTTACTTGCAAGCAGAAAACTATAATCCCCTGGAGTACTATTGAGAGTATCTCATTGGTGTCATCTAGTGTTCCTCCCAGCTTTAACCTTAAGTCTTAAGCACAGCCATATTGAGGTATACCAGCTCCCCCAAACGTACCACCCTTTCCTCTCAATTTCCCTGATTTTACACAGCATCCCTGACTGTGCCTTATGTCTGCCCTGTCCATCGTAACTGACTATTACAGTCAGTCAATAATACCAGACATTAGAGTTTCATATTTCTTATTGTTTAAAAAAATCCTGAAGTAACAGTTGCTTTGTAGCACAGAGGACTAAAATGCTGTTAATGAGGCACCGAAGGTGCAGGGATTAAAGCTTTTTTTCCCTACATTGTTCCTCTTTTTTAAGTAATGTATAGTAATATTGCAGGTGATCCCTTCTGTCTAGTGTTAACTCAGAAAACTGAAGCTCTGCCTAGGTGGCAAATTATTACGTGTCTGAAAATTACAAGGTTCAAAGCTTTTATCCTACCTTTCTTAATTTTCATAGTGAGTTAGGGTAATGTTTAATGAGTGCCCCTGGAGTCTAGTGTTCCCTCAACACATCTTATATTGCTCATTTTTGCAAACACTGTTGTTCTCCTAACTTCTTCAGTGACTTAGAGTACTATGTCATAACCCTGATTGTGTAGTGTTGTCCCCACCCTGCCCATATAGCTTTCATGCTGCTAAACTGTTGTTCACTTATGAAATGTATTTCAGGTGTCCCCCACTCCATATGTCTTTCATGCTGCATAACTGTACTATTCTCATTTTATGTTATTGCAGAATAATAACACGTCTGTGCTGTCAAGTATTTTCCCACCTTATTGCTGGATATGTTCATAGTCATCAGATGCCACGGTGGTGCAGTGGTTAGAGTTGTCCCACACAGCAAGAAGTTTTCCGGTTCAACTTTCAGCTGGGGCGCCTTCTGTGTTGAGTCTGCATGTCCTTCCTGTGGTCAAGTGAGTTTTAAAGACATGCAGGTAGGTGCGCGCGCGTGTGTGTGTGCCTTCAGTGAAGGTTGGGTGCTGGGCTGGCAACTCAACACTGTAAAAATTCCCCTGCCAATCAATCTGCGGACCGGTGATCTGCTGTGGTGACCCCTAACCAAGAAAAGCCGACAGACATTGCTATTGCTGGATATGTTCATAAGTCTAGTGGAGGTTAGTGTATGATAGCCCCCCGCACGCATGCTTCCCCACCTTATTGCCAGTTATGGTTATAAGTCTAGGGGAGGTCAAAGTATGATAAACCCAGCCAGTCATGCTTCCACACCTTATTGCTAGATATGGTCATAAGTCTAGGGGAGTTAAGTATATGATAGCTCATCCTGCATGCTCGTACCTGATTGCACTAAACACTCACCTATTCACCCACCCGCACATACACACACACACACACACACACACACACACACACACACACACACACACACACACACGTGTGTAACTTGCCTATCCGCCAAGTAGCCACACAGTCTCACACACACACACACACACACACACACACACACACACACACACACACACACACACACACACACCCTGAGACCACTCGTCCTTCT
>NC_056742.1:294049072-294164072 GCF_019279795.1 Protopterus annectens
ACCACCACCACCACCACCACACCACCACTTTGTCCCAAGTGAATGTTGAGCAACTACAATCATTCCCTCGCATAAGAGAACACTTTCCATAGACCTAGGCAATTATAGACCTATAAATCTGACCAGCCTCATATGCAAAGCCTTAAAAAAACTTAGCATGTTCTTAATCACTGAGGACATAGGGAACCTCCAAACAATGGATCCATCTCAGTTTGGATTTGTCAAGGGTAGGTCATGCTTACTCATCCTGGTGGACTTTTTGAAAAGGTCAACAAAGCAATGGATGAAGGCAAAACTGTACACACTGCATACCTCAACCTGGCCACAGCTTTGCAAACAGTCCCCAACTTAGGCATAGTAGAAGAGTTAAATAAACTGGGAATAAACCCCTATGTCAACCCCTGAATTGACAACTTGATCTCAGATAGGATGCAGGAAATCAAAATAGAGGGTTTTATCTGTGTGTATATTCTTGCTGGTGAATAAAGGCCTGCAGTATTCGTGTGACTGTGTGTGATACAGAAGGTTACAATCGTGTTGCAAGTCATAACCGTGTTGTTTATGTACACAAGAAATGCATTTAAGCTTAAGAAATACATTTCTTTAATCTGTTTTGAAAACACATTAACACATTGTTATGAGTGGCATCCTAGTCATGATTCTGTGCAATGAAACGGGGGTGTTTCAGCTTTCTCAATGCAGTACAAGTTAAAAAGAATAAGTGTAGGAGTATGAAATGCCTGAGACCATTAAAAGTTGTCACACACTTCATGCTGCCATATAAAGAATGACCATAAATACCATGGGTTCATAGGTTCATAGGTAGGTACTAGGCTATCGGCCTAGGGCCTGTACAAGCCCAGCCAAAAAGGTACCCTGGCTTTTTCCACCCAAGAAAATTATTTTCCTGTGCCACTGTCGAGCATAGCCACAGAAGTGATCCCCGGGGTGAATTTCCTATTTACCATCCAATCATCAAGATTTTTCTTGAAGAGTGCTAATGAGGAGCTTTGATTGATATAGATAGGTAGTTTATTCCAGAGTATGGGAAGTCTCTAGGACAGGAATCTATTCCTCCGCCGTGTTCTGTTTATTGTGGTGACAAGGTTTAGGTCCCTAGAGCTTGTAGCTCAGTGGAATTGGGATTTCTTTAAGTGAAGCATGTCCAACAGCTCTGAGTTTGACATAGCTTTGTATGTTAGACAGAGATCACCTCTGAGTAGGCAATATGCGGCGGAGTAAAGCTGGTGTTTTTTGAGATGGTCTGCGTAGGGCATCTGTTTGAGGCCTGTAATCCTCTTTGTGAGGTATTTCTGTGGCCTTTCCAGTTGTAGATGTCTTGTGAGGTACATACCAAAAGGGGCGTTGTACTCTATAATGGGTCTAATGAGTGATGAGTAGAGGAGAACAATGACCTCTTTTTTTCTGGATGAGTAACCTTTTGTGATGAGGTGTGCCATGTAGAAGGATTTCCTGACTACTGTGGCGATGTGATTATCAAAGGAGAGACTACTGTCCACCTGTGTCCCAAGGTCTCTTATCGGACTTTCAGTGTTAAGTATACTACCGCCTATGTTGTAGTTCATGGGTGCAGAGTTTTTTCCAAAGGGGATGACAATGCACTTTTTGGCATTGAGCTTGAAGCCATGGCTTTGACACCAGGCATCTGTCTCAGGGAGGCCCTTTTGTAGGATGTCCACATCGTTAGGAGATTCGATTATGGCTCCTAGTTTGCAGTCATCTGCAAACTTCATTAGCCAAAGACCTTCTGTGTTAGCCTGTACTTCAGAGAAGTAGATACCAAACAGGAGAGGACCCAGGGCTGAACCCTGTGGTACTCCACTTGTCACTGGTCTGAAGTCGGATTTGGAGTCTGCTACATTCACAGTGTGAGTTCTGTCAGTGAGCCAGTTGGCAACCCGTCTAGTGACATAGGGATTTATATCTAGTTTAGTGAGTTTATCTATAATTCCAGAGTGGGGGATGGTGTTGAAAGCCTTGACAAGATCTAGATAGGCTGTGTCTACGGCTTTGGTGACTGCTTCAAAGAAGTCTATCAGGTTTAGGAGACCTGATCTGCCTTTTACAAACCTGAACTGGGCGGGGTCCAGAGTTTGAAGATAGGGCGGTAGTTCCTGGGGGTCTGTGGTGGCTCCCCCCTTGTGGAGTGGGATAACTGTCACTGTGCGCCATTCAGCAGGCACAAAGCCTGAGGTGAGGCTATGATTGAACATGGTACTTAGGTGGGGTGCCAGTTCATTCTGTAGTTTGTGTAGAACGCAGCCTGGGATGTTGTCTGGTCCCATGGATGCTGTGTTCTTGGCTTTGGAGAGTGTGGTTTTTACCTCTGCAGCCAGGATTACAGGAACTTTGCATTCTTCCGGTATAGAGATGGGCCCTTTAGGGGGTGAGAGGGGGTTAAAGTTAGCACTGAACCTATCTGCCAGGATGTTGGCAATATCAGTTGGATCTGTATATTTAGTGCCATTGTGCTGTAACTCAGAGCAGATCTGAGTGTTGCCATTGAGATTCTTGACATAGCTATAGAATGCTTTGTGGTTGTCTTTAGAATCAGTGGTGATTTTGTTTTCGTAACTAGCTTTGGAGGATTTTGTCAGGGATCGCAGCTTCTTACTGAGGCTGACCAGGGAGCTCCTCCACTCATGGGATTTTACTCTCTTTTGCAAAAGTTTCTTCCTTCTGTTGTACAGTTTGTTTGTGGCAGGGCACCACCAGATTGGCTTCCTTTTTTTGGAGGATAGCATCTTGGTTCTGTTTGGGATAGCACAATCCATGCACTCGTGTAAGTGCTTATAAAGTGCAATTGTGTAGGATTCAGTAGTTGTAACTGTATTGTCCATCTACATGGGTGTCATGAAGTTCACCACTTCTGTCTTAAGAAGCAAGAAGTTGGCTTTGGAGAAATGTTTTACCGTGGTTTCCTTAACAGGGGGTGAGGGCAGGATGTGGATATCTAGGGTGATTAGCTTATGGTCGGATCGGACCAAATGAGGCATTGACTTTAGGTGTGGAACACCGGTCACTCATGTTGGTAATGACTAGGTCTGGGATATTGTTGCCCCTGGTGGTGGTGTGGATAAGTTGATCCAGAGCATTGGAGTTTATGAATTTCAGAAAGCATTGAGTGAAGGAGTTGGCACATGAGTAGTTTTCCCAGTTAATGGTGGGGTAGTTGAAATCACCCATTATTAGGGTGTTTGGTTGAACCCAAATATTTTCCAGTACATCAAAAAAAGAGGAGTGGGAATGGGGCATGGTGGGGGATCTGTAGCAAGCTACAATTTGGATTGCAGTTTTGCCCAGATTTAGTTGCACTTGGATAACCTCAGATGCATTATGCTGAGCAACTAGCCTGGAGGTGTGGATATCCTTAATAAATATGGACACACCTCCGCCTTTGGCATTCCGGTCCAGGTTACATGGCCGAAAAGTGTGGTATGAGTTATAGCCTGGTAGTGCAGGGGCGCTGTTCTGTTCCCGGCTCCACAAGGTCTGCTCTTCACTTTTTCCCTTAGAACTGTTCTAAATCTCAAGGTAACCACTCTATTTTCATTCTAAAGCCCTGCACTTGATCTTATAAGTAATCTTATAAGTAAACATTAACTAAAGCACTACACCCTCTTATACTGCTTATAAGTACTTGGCTCCCTATTGGTCCTTTCTGATCAGTCAAAAAACTGTTCCTTATACTGTTCTGGCATGTCCAATAGTCAGTTTTGGGTTTACTCTCCAGTCCAGCTGGTGAATCTGGGTATCTTGAGGCAATGTTACAACTGCCTTATGTACACAGACCACCCTCTCCTCCTCCCATCAAACTCAAATATATGTGAGAGATGCAACTATATAGCCAAACTGGAGGCTGAGCTGTCTCAACTCAGCACTGGCACAGTCAGTCAGGAGGAGAAGGTAACCACACACACCACTATTCCAGTCTCACATAGACCTATCACATCAGCAAACCAAACACATAAACACATAAAAACATACTCGGAGGCTCTAAATAAAAATCTGCCAAAGCAGCAGAGACTTCCAAAGCAGACATCCAAGCAACCGCTACATGGCTAAGGCTCTTGCCACCCCCATTGTGCCTTTTTTAGGCAAGGCTCAAAAGACAAACCCACCTCCATAGACAACACAAGAAAAAAAAAACTAAGGGTAATGCTGCTCAACGCCAGAAGTCTAAACCTCAAGATGGACGCACTCGAGGCTCTCCTCAGTATGGAGAATATTGATATCTGTGCAGTGACAGAAACCTGGTTCAAGGCCCCAGAGAGCACCCCAGCTCTACCAGGTTATACCTCATACCATGCTTTTCGGCCCCAAAACTCGGACCGAACCACAAAAGGAGGGGAAGTATCCATATTCATCAAAGATACCCATACCTCCAGGTTAGTGGCACTACACGAATCATCGGAGACCATCCATGTACAGTTAACAGTGGGCAAAACTGCCTTTCAGTTTTTAGCCTGCTACAGACCACCCTCCCAAACTCAGGAATCCCACTCGTCCTTCCTGAGAACACTGGAGAATATGAAGGTCTCTCCAAACGCAATAATATTGGGTGACTTCAACTACCCAAACATCGACTGGGAAAACTACTCAAGCCCCAACACCCTTGCCCAACGGTTCCTAGAATTTATAAACTCAAATGCTATAAAACAACCGGTCACCACTCCCACAAGAGGGGATAACATATTGGACCTGGTCATCACCAACATGGGGACTCTATGTTCCACACCAGAGGTATGTCCCTCATTGGTAAGATCAGACCATAAATGAATCTCGCTGGACATCCATATCCCATCCCCACCCCCAGCCATGGAAATCACTGTGAAAAATTTCTCAAAAGCAAATTTCACACTTCTCAAAACCGAGGTGGAATCCATCAAAGCCACCGGGCCAGTGGAAAATACTGCCCAAACAGCAGAATCCTTTACAAATGCATTCTATGGACACCTACAGGAATGCATGGATCGTGCTATCCCAAATAAAACCAAGACTCACTCCTCCAAAGGCAGGAGACCAGTCTGGTGGACCCCGGCCATAAATAAGCTATACAACAGAAGGAGGAAGCTACTACATGATAGAGCAAAATCCCAAAAAGGGAAGGCATCTCTGGTCAGTACTAGCAAGAAACTACGATCCCTCATAAAATTATCTAAGGCCAGCTTCGAAAGAAAAATTGCACAAGACACTAAAGATAATCACAAGGCCTTCTTTAGTTATGTCAGGAATCTGTGGGGCAACTCCCAGATATGCTCTGAGTTAGTACAAAATGACAAAAAATACACTGATCCCACAGACATTGCCAACATCCTGGCAGACAGGTTCAGTGCAAACCCCCCCCTTCCCCCCCAAAAGACCAAATGTCTATCCCAATAGAATGTAGCCTCTCTGACATCACAAATGTACAGGTGAGAGCTGCCCTCTCCAAAGCAAAAACCACAGCATCAATGGGACCAGACGGTGTCCTGGGCTGCATCTTACACGAGCTCCAAAAAGAACTAAACCCTCATATAAAGTCACTGTTCAATCTCAGCCTTGCTACAGGATATGTACCCAAGGAATGGCATACAGCAACAGTGGTCCCGCTCCACAAAGGTGGTGCCACATCGGACCCAGGAAACTATCACCCTATAAGTCTGACTAGTCTGGTCTGAAAAGCTATGGAGCGTATCATTATGGAACACATAAACAAGGACATTGGTAACCTCCAGACACTGGATCCCACCCAATTCGGCTTTGTTAAGGGCAGATCTTGCCTCTTGAACCTGTTCGACTTCTTTGAAATAGTTACCAAGGCCATAGATGAAGGGAAGGTAGTCCACATGGCCTACCTGGACCTCGCAAAAGCCTTTGACACAATACCCTACTCGGGCATCATAAATAAGCTCACCAGCTTAAATATCAACCCCTATGTCACAAGATGGGTTGCAAACTGGCTCAGGGATAGAACCCACATGGTCAGTATTGCAGGTGCCATGTCAGACTCCAAACCAGTTACAAGTGGCGTCCCACAAGGCTCAGTCCTGGGACCTCTCTTGTTCGGTATATACTTCTCTGAGGTACAGGCTAATACGGGAGGACTATGGCTGACCAAGTTCGCAGATGACTGCAAGCTAGGCGCCATAATTGACTCTCTGGCTGACACAAGCATCCTCCAAAAGGGTCTCACAGAGACGGATAACTGGTGCCAGAGCCATGGCCTTAAGCTAAATGCCAAAAAGTGCATAGTCATCCCCTTCGGGAAAAACAAAGTGCCCACAAATTACCACATAGGTGGTAATCCATTAAGTACGGAGGAAGTAATTAGGGATTTGGGGACCCAGGTAGATAGAAACCTCTCTTTTGACAATCACATTGCCAGAGTGGTTAGAAAGACCTTCTATATAGCCCACCTTATCACGAAAGGGTTCAAATCCAGAACAAGAGAGGTCATTGTGCCCCTCTACTCATCACTCATCAGGACCATAATTGAATACAATGCCCCATTTGGGATGTACCTTACCCGACACCTGCAGCAACTGGAGAGGCCCCAAAAGTACCTCACCAAGAGGATCAAGGGACTCAAACAGATGCCCTATGCAGTTCAGCTAAAGAAACTCCAGCTCTACTCAGTTGCTTACCGCCTACTCAGAGGTGATCTATGCCTGACGTATAAAGCCATGTCCAACCCAGAATTAATGGACATGCTCCACCTCAGGAAATCCAAATCCCTTAGAGCTACACGCTCCAGGGACTTAAACCTCAGCACAGAAATAAATAGGACATGCTGGAGGGACAGATTCATATCCCAGAGGCTCCCCTCACTCTGGAACAAAATCCCAATCCATGTTAGGCAGAGCCCCTCAATGACCCTCTTCAAGAGAAATTTTAACGAGTGGATGGGAGATCGTAGTTTACCCCTGGGATCTCTTCTGTGTCCCTACTAGACAGAGGCACAGTAAACTAACCTTAAAAGGGCTATCTTCTGTGACCTACTCTACAGAGGCACAGTAAACCAATCTAAAAGGGTGGCAAAAGCCAAACACACTCTGGCTAGGCTTGTAAATGCCCCAGGGCAGATAGCCTAGTATAAACCTATGAATCTATGAACCTGTCTGGAGCCTTGAACCAGGTCTTAGTCACTGCACAGATATCGATGTTCTCCATTTTAAGGAGTGCCTCGAGTGAGTGCATTTTGAGATTTCGACTTCTTGCATTGAGTAACATCACCCTCAGTTTTTGCTTGCCTGTTCCTGTTACGGTGGCGAATTTGTCATTTGAACCTTTCCTAAAAAAGGCCCTATAGAGGTGGCAAAAACCTTAGCCAGTATCCAGAATCCCAGGGGTGACAGGTGCAGGCCATCTCTGGCAAAGCATCGTGGTCTGTCGACCATGTCTTCTGAGGCAGACAGATACTGGATCCCTTTAGAATGGCACCAGAAGCTTAGCCAATTGTTGAAGTCAATCATTTTGTCCTTGTACTGTGGTATCATTCTGGGTGATGGCAGAATGCTACTCAGGGCTAGGGTCATACCTGCCTGGGCTACAAGATAGGAGAGCTCTTCCATGTCTCTTTTCATGTAGTCCAGGGAGGTATGTCTCAGGTCGTTCACACCAACATGGACAATGACAGAGTCATATTTGTACTTGTTGTAGAGTGACCTGAGTGCGTGGGTTATGTGGTGAATCCTGGCACCCGACAGGCAGCTGACAGTAACCTTCTCCTTTTTTAGCCTGGTGAGTGGGACATCAGTGTGCCTGACTATAGAATCACCTATGACTAGTGTGTTGGGTACGTTGTTTTGCCTTATTGGCCCTTAAGCAACTGACAGCTTTTACCTTGCTCTGCCCTGTTTCTGATGCTTGTGCGACAGTACGTACCCAGTACTGTCTATAGGTATCCAGTGCCATTCTGTGGTACTGTCATCTGTTTGGTAGCAGAAGCATTGCTAATTATGAGGTTCATATGCATGAACTTTACTGTAACAAGCTTGTAGTTATAGAGAGGTTCTTACATACGAATCTCACTATAGCAATGTCATTTTTTTTCTTGATTTTGGAGCATGCATTGCACGTCAATCAGTCTACTGTTAAATTAAAGTTATTAAGACTAGGAGAAGCAAGGACAATACATTTACAAACATATGTATTGAATTAAAACAAAAGATTCTAAGAATGCAATGTTTAAGCACACATTGAGTTGTTCTTGTTTTAAAAGGTTAGTTTTTACTGTGTTGGAAATTATAGAGTATAATATAATATAAGCAGGGGAATAAAGTTTTTAAATTAGAATAACAATAATTATTTTGGCAGTTACTCTTGAATGCTGGTCAAAGACCTGGACTTAATTTATTAGTATCAACATGGTTTTAAAGTTTTTGGCTTTAAGTTAAATGATGTCACTGTCATGTGATTTGCTTGTTTGTTATATAAGGTAGTCTATGTCAAATGGATTTTACTATTTAGTTCTGAAAAAGTCTTGTTAATAGAAGAACAAAAGCACCAAACTTTTAATAAAGCATCACAAAAGTATTTGCCTAGTTGGTGTTTTTTTTTGGTATTAAGTCTACAGATATTTAGTTCAACAGATGTACATGTCTTAAGGCAGAGTATTATGTATGCTTCCTAGCACAAGGCAATGACATGATCACTCTTATGCTTCCATTACCAATATTATGAGATTGATAGCTAGAGAATACAGTGCCAGGTTTATGAATCTGTGTGCGTGTGTGTGTGTGTGTGGGGTTAGACCATCAGACCTACATGAATCTTAGTCTTTGTCTTTTTGTAAAGACCTTTCAGTGCACATAGCTACCACCTGTAGATTTTTTTTAATTGTATTTATTTATTGATATTTGTTAACCTGGTTGGTCCATCTGGGCTTGTGGCCCATTTTCAGTGAAGACCTGAGGAGAAAAGCTCCATTCAAAAACAGATAACAGAATTAAAACATTTGATTCAAAAGAAAAAACAGAAAGTTAAAGACACAAAATTGTATTCTTTAACAGATGTTTGGTTGCATTTCTCAGCTTTCTGTAATTATTTAATGATGCCTGGAATTTGTTAGAGAGATTGTCAACCTGATGCCTTGTCCCTCTCAGTCACGAGTGCTCGTAGATTGTCTGACATCCATGGTTGAGTGTCATGTTTCACTTTTTTAGGGGACACTAGCTAGTATTTATTTATTTGCTTACTTACGTACTTATTTTAAATTGTTTACTAGGGCAGAATATTGATCAGCAGTGACATATTACGGGTTCAGACATGATTGTAGTGACAAAAGCAGTTTGTGCCCCATCTAATGCTGGGAATTGATCCAAGCTACTCTACTTAATAGCTAAGATGCATTAATGTGTGGATTCTTGGTCTAACGTTTTCATGCTTCAGACTAATATATGCCTGTTGTTAGAAACAATGTGTTCTTGCTGTGGAACTTGAATGTGGCATGATGGCCACTGACTGTGTTTGCTACTATTTGTACCAAGCTGATTTTTAGTGGGTGGGACTTGGATTACCAGTGTAATGTACATCTTTCTTCTTGGTCTTTTGTCAGTTTGAGTTGGCAGACAAACAAGCTGAGTAAAGCCATGCAGTTGTATGGAGCTGTGGAAGAAGCTCTGATGTTTGCTCAGTTCAAGTTTATATTAAAGCTACAGACTATTTCAGATGTACTGGTTTTCTTTCCCTACCTCAGGGCGTACTTCATGACACTTGGCATTTACTCTGAAGGAATGTATATCTCTTAACCCTTTACCAGATTTGTGATTCTCAAAGAAATGTTAAGTATGATGGCTTCCCTGTTTCCATGGCAAAGTTTAAATATTCCTTATTTAATACAGATATGCCTCATATCCCCTAACCTATCCCATCTAGATGAAATGTAACCAGATTTGTTGTATTCATTAAAATGCAAGATTTCAGCCAAGCTTCAGTAATGACTAGAATGCCTAGATTGTACATATATACCAAAAAGAGACACATTTATAGCTTCTGCCAACTGTTTCTGTTTTAAGGATGGATTAGACGGCATCTGCAAAAGAAAAAAAATAATTTGGTAGCTAACTTGAGAACACAGCATTTACTTACTACAGTTTATGGCAAAACATCATTCTCCACCTTCTGTTTACTGAATTTTGTATACAATTGAAATAACTCTAACTAAAATATAATAGATCCCATGTTGCTATCTCTTTGGTTACATTTTGTTGGGGGCATGCAGGAAATGTGTCTTTCCTCTGAGTTGGTGGTGTTTACCCTTTTTCAGGCAGCTTTTCGTGTTGTTAAATATAACTTGAGTAGGATTTGTTGAACTCTTTTTAAATTAACCTAATTTTAGCCCTTGTAATGGACCTGACTTAGCAGCTACAGCATACTTCTCAATGTCTTAGTGCAAGAAATCTGGACAAAGCCTGACAAAATGGGGGGACAAAGGCCCCAAAATAAGGGCACATTTTCAATATTACTCTTATAAACTTAGAAAATTGCTAGAGTAACAGTGTTTGTGTTAACATACATTTTTCTGAAGGATATGAAGTCTGAAACTCAGATGTATGACATTATTTATTGACTTCAGTCCTCAGATCATCCCAGTGATTTGCCAGAAAACCACAAATTTTATGAGGAACAGACCAAAAATATGAAGCAATAATTTGGACAGTCTGTGAAAATCTGGAAATCTGGACAGTTGAGAGGTATGAGCTGCAGTGGGGTACACTTTTAGTAAACTAATCTGAATTGTAGTGGTTTTCTGTGCCTTGCTGAACTTGCCTTAATTTTGATGGCTAAAGCATCACATGCATTAATTACCATGCATTAACTTAGACTTGTGCAATCCAGCACTATGGGAACCTAGTTCAACAAATCTGTTATATTTCATACTGTGCATTTTTACAATGTATTGCAAATGTGAAATAATGTGTAATGGAGTAATGTAAAAATTCACCACTAAAGTCCATGAATTTGGTATATTACACTGTTTGCAATTATAACCCACGGTGGTGGTGCTGCGGTAGCGTTGTCCCCTCACAGTAAGACGCTGTCCGGTTCGATTCTCAGCTAGAGCGTCTTCTGCATGGAAACATGCGTGAATGGGCGTACCTTCGTTGAAGGTTGGGTATCAGGGCTGGTAACTCGGCACGATCAACTACCAATCATTAGCGAACAGGAGTTCCGATGTGGCGACCCCTAACCGGGAAAAGCCGAAAGACACAACAACACTGTTTGCAATTATAAACACCAGACTTGGAGTTTTCAGGGTCTGTAGTAATTTAAAGTTGGATAATCATTTTGGATATGACAGCAGAGCATCTCAGAGTTCTAGTGTTTGCTCCAGGCGATCTAAGACCCAAAGCAAAGAGTTTTGTGTCACACAACCCAGCATGCACAAAATACATAGGGTACTAAGTGAGAAGGAGATGGTGGACTAGTCATTTGCATGAGCCTCTTCTGTGCATGCTTGGTGGCAATAGGTACTCAGTCATAGGCTTTACATCACTGCACACAAATACAATGGAAAGGGAGGCTGAAAACCTTGGCATTTTCATCATTGTTATATATATGGGCTCATAAGTGTCAAGGAAAAATCACATGCTTTTCATCATATGGGAACTAGAAGACTGTTGAACTATAAAACTACTATTTGGAAAGAGATGACCTTAATGTATCAGTTTGGTTCAGGCTGAAACTGTAAAAAGTAGAGGAATGCTTGGCATTTACTTTATATCCACCTATATCAGTAATGTGTTTTAAGAGTTCTTGTTTAAGTATGTCTAGCACTTAACAAGTTAAACAAAATACACGGTTTACCAGTTTACAAGAGTCTGTTAATTGCCACTGGTTATCCCCATCGCAAAGCACTACATTTTCTTCATTATTGTATGAGAAATCAATACCTGATTTCTCAAATCACAACAGATCAAGCCTAAACACAGCAAAAGCCACCCTTTACATGCAACATAAAGGAATAGCTGCTGGATGAATTCAGTCCTGTGTCCCTATATGGAGGGCAAGCCCCTTAGAATGCCTGAACTGATAAATACCAACTCCATCACACATAATATTTGAGGAGTGGAGAAAATCTTTATAAATCAGGGTATCATAGTCTTGGCAGGAGAGGTCCTGTGACGTTTGAACCGTTGCATGCCAAGAAAAGACAGTGCTGACCATTTTCTTTAACAATATACAGCGAGAGATTAAATGGTATCAAATTTACTAAGCAACTAAACCATCAGAAATGTTGTTCTTAGCTGCTTCCTGTTGTGCAAAGCTTGCAATACTTCATTTCTGATCAGCAGAAAGAAGGCAGTATAGCAAAGAATATTAGTACATTTCTGTGCTGTACTTACGATACCAGTAGCTACATTTTAAAGCTATCTAGGCCCGACTTGACATGGTCTAAAGTTTATGCAGATTTTCATTTGTATGGTAAAGCGAGTCTCTCTGGTAAGTAGTGAAGAAGGATATAAATATACATGGAAAAACACAGGTTTAAACAACTTTAACAGGAATCCTGATATATGAAGTGGATGTTTTGACTTATTTATTAAATTACGAGGATGAAGTTATCTTCTGGGCAGATTCAATTCACTCCTGCGTTGTTAAATTTTCCCTGCATGGGGATTTTGTAAGGGAGGGTTTTTATTATCTTTCTTTACTTCATCCATTGTGCTTTTTTGGCTTTCTGTTGCTAGTTTTCCATTCACCTCTGCAGCTTCATTCCACCTGTCCTAATGTTATCCTCTTTTTCTCTGCGGCCGTGTATTTTATTGTGCATTCTGAATGTCACACATTTTTTCTTTACCTTTACCACTTCTGTAGTGTTTACCCTATCTTTCCTTACATATTTTCACCTGTTTTACAGTTTTTTTTATTAAAAGGTGCTTCTTTATTTCATTCTACTTTGTCTCCTCTCTCCCTCAACTGTTCCACCCCCTCGAGACATCTTTTGAAGTCTTTGAAATATACCTTCCAAAATCCAAGCTTTTCATTTTCATTTGGCTTCCTCGTCTCTTTGTTGTTATAATGAGGCACAACATATGCTGATGACTGGCACCCAAGGAGTTTCCAACTGTGTCATTTGCATTCTTATCCCTGCTTGTGAGTACCTTGTGACTTTATAAGGTTTTCTGCAAACTGCTGAGTGGAAAAAATACATTTTAAGGGAATCTCCACATTTGAGGATGTAAAAAAAGAAACTGCACAAAAACAAAGGGTATACCATTGATAAATATAGAGAAAACAATGTAGAGGGTGTGGAAAAGTATACTTTCAGAGAGAAGCTATAAGGGCTTAGCCCATGTGATCCCAAAAGATGATAGATTATTTTTTTAAGCATGCATCTGCCAGAGTACTTCATATTCTTCTGATTGAAAAAAAAATAATGAACAGCGTTACCTTTTCGTTACATTATTCTAAAACCCTCTGCCACAAAACAGGATGTATACTTCATCTCTTATGTTGGTGTCCTACTAGTCTATTCACAGTAATCATTGGTCCTACAATCAGTCTGTGGGGGTGATCCACAGTCGCACCAGTCTGTCTCATTCTTTAATGCCTATATTTTAGCTTGTCTTTTTTTAATTCTATTTTTTTTTACAAACCAGGCACTGTTTTCAATATTCTGTCCTTTTAAGACTATCTGTCCTGCATATTCAGAGTCCATGGTGGACACTTATTTGATCTTGGTAAAGGATCCATCTTGGCTTTCTAATGGCAAGTAGACTGAGGTTGTCCACATATGCCACGGGGGCTTCTATGCTGTTCAACATCAACCTTGTTTGATGGGTTTTATGTGTGCTGTTCATGGCCTCCGTGGTGTTCAACATCCATCTTCATTGAGAAATGTTATCTGTGTTAATCTGAGATGTCAGACTTTCTTTTCCTGCTTTCCTGCTTGTTTTTTACTTGTCAATCTGCTTGTTTATAATTCCCATCTGCACGTTTCCCTTGTCCTTAGTTAGTTCTTAGCATTTACATTTGTATGCTATCCCTTCAGTAGTTACCCTTTTGTACTTAAACAATCTTGTTTGGGTTGATTTCCTTGAGTCTTTATTTACTTCCACGGTATGTAACATTGCTTACCCAGGTAGCATATGAGCATCACCATAAGGCCTGTTGACACTTTACAGTAAGTTTAAACTTTTCCTTTTAAAGATTAAACCTTAATATATTACATCTGTGAAGTTTTCAGTAGCATAATTATATTTCAATAACCTCATGGTTTCAAATATATTTCACATTCTATAAACTAAGAAAATAAATGAAGGTTGTAAAAGGTTAAAAACATAAAAAGATGGTTTCAATGGCTAGATAATAAACTCAAAGACAGTAGTTAGGCCACGGGCATTGCTGTACTATCTTTTTTTTCAAGAAAAGCTATTTTGCATTCATCGGGCATCATTCTGACTGTAATAGATGTTGCATATGTCTAGTATATATGTATCCTATGTTTTTGTTTTACCTGATCGTAAACTGTACTGTTTACCTGCATATTTTTTTTTCTTAACTTGACCCTAAACTTTATTATATTCTATGTATTACTGACTACCTTGAATTTTTTCTCTCCAGACCTCCACTGAAAATGGGCTGTTATTGAATGAGACTATCCTGGTTAACAACTAGAATGAATAAATAAATGATTAAGTAAATAAATATTAAGTCCTGATAAAATATTCTGTTTAAGACTGTTACATATTATTATTGTTATACACAAGCCTTGAAATAATAATAATTTTCTGTATGTTACTTTTTGTTCATTAACCTAATTTTCAAATAATCAATTTGAAGTCCAAGAACAACCTCTGGTACAAAAACAATGAAACGTATTCTGAAAAATAGCAGGCACATTTTTTAAATAAATATTTAAACTGATTTGATTCTCTTGCAGTGAAAGGGGCTTCCATTCTTAACACATTGCATACTTCATCACAGACTATGATTTAAGGATGTGCTATTTTATTTTACTTTAATTTACACATGCTGCTATCATCAGAATTAATTTACATAGACATAAATAATATGACAAGATACAGAATATGTAGTTATCGCTTTACTCTACATTGTACAAAAGCCATTGTTACACTCTAACTGCATTTTCTAATAGAGACTTATGTCTATCCCATGTTCTCTTTAATTCTTCCACTATTATTAAATTCATTATATTTTACAATCATTTGTGCTAAGTATTTATAGCATGTCAGTGAAAACGTATACCTTCACATCCCTCTGATTCTTCTCTGTAATTTCATTTGGTATACCCTCGTATCTTGTGTAATTTGTTTTTCTATGTTCTGGACTATGTAGACTACTTTACGTTATTTGGATTTCTGTGGCATGACTCCTCTTTTCTACTTTCACAAAAGAAAAATATGTTAAGTTCCTTTAACCTTTACTCATAAGGTTTGTCTTGCAGACCACTTTATATCTTATTGACCATTCCTTTAGTGCTGTTTATATCCTTAAAACAGAGATGTCCAGAGATGTATATGGTACTTAAAGTGTGGTTCCTCCAATTGTTTGTACAGATGAGTAACAGCTTGTACAATCTGACTGCTAATACTTCTCTCTCTCTCTCTCTCTCTCTCCTCCTCTGCATTCTATGAACCCCAGGCTTTTCTTACAGCATTCTGACATTTATTTTTCTATGTTTAAGTACTATAAAATAATTATTTTAGGGTATCTCTGCAGTTTTATTGGTGAAAGTATTTCACTCCCAGTATATAGTGTTTCCCTGGATTTCTTGTTTTCTTGTTTGGTTTAAGTTGCGATACAGTAAATTATCTCTGCAGTTTTGACATACTGCATTGTGTCCTCTCTGCAATGCTCAAAGCACTGAGTGTTTGCACATCTTCAAGATTATAAAATCATTTAGCTTTTCATACAAAGATGTTAAAAGATAACACATAGCTTACCATGTCTGGGTGCTTCTTAGCTTCCACACAACTAACCCATACCCTTTATCACAAACCTGTAATCCTCACGTGAAGTAGTATTTTTCCCAGGCGTAGTTTTAAATATCTGTAATTCAGCAGGTACCAATGTTCCCTTCACTCCATTATATCCTTCCTCTTCAACTCTACCCTTTCCAGTTGCCCACAAACAATGCGGTGGGTCCAGGTAACATAAGCCTCCTTTTCTTCTGTCTTCTAATGTTTGGGTGCTTACTTTCCTAACTCTCTTCTCATATCCAAGTCCCCCATATCTTTCACTGTTCTGGTAGTCCTGTATTTCATAGTGGTGAATCTCACGTAATTATATTGGATGAGCTGCAGAACTGTACAGGTTACCCCAGGTATAGCACCAACGGTCACTATAAAATAGAAGAGTAGCATCAGCATGTCTGGATTCTGCTCTTTGTGTGTTAGTATCCCAAAGGTAAGTTGCCCTTCACCACTGCCCTTCATATAGCATAGCAAGAGTCAACTTAGGAGTGATTGTTATCCCTAAATTCTTGTCATCCTCTTTTCTGTTAAAGATTACCCCCTCCATTAGTATGTGTTTCCATGAAGTCTTCCCTATCGTGCATTATGTTGCCATTCTGTTGCAGTAAGCACTAGGTACCATCTATTTCTGTAGAGTGTTAAGTGCCACATGTCTCTGTGAAAGCCTATCAGAAACTACCTCAGATATTGGTATCATAAGTCGACAAGTTGGTTTTGCTCTCCAACTGTGATATCTGACTCAACGTAGTAAAAATGGCTGGTTCCAGCAGTGCACCCTCTGACATTTCAGTGTTTACCGAATCTTCCCTTGGCAGTTCTGCTTATAGCTACCCTCATCTTCCAGTCAGCTAGTCATTGCTTCCATCTTGTAAGAGGACTGGGTCCAGTAATGAACCTTGTATGACCCTTCTATTACATGCCCTCTCATGTGCTCTCAGCTTTCTGATGGATATATACTTCAACATCATCAATATCTATAAAAAGTGAAATTTGATGATTTGTCAAATAATACTGGCCATATTATTTTCTTTATATTCATCCTGTATAAAAATATGGGCACATTTTCAGTCTTATCGTATCACATTTAAATTTTAAGATCATTTTAAATATTTTTAAATATTTTAAAGGACCACTCTGGGCAAAAATTGATAAAATACATATTTCATCTGACCTTTAATGTACATGCAGAACTGGAAGTAGTTACTAAAGATTTTTATTTTGTTAGAACCTAAAATAACGTGGTGTGGGTAGGCATGGTGATGCAACTGTTTTTTTTTTTTTTGCTAAGCCTTTTCTTTCCCAAAGTATATTCTGTGTACTCAGAAGACAAAATTATCTTGCTGTCCCCTCACAACCAAGATTTTGTGTGCATTTATTTATAACAGCAGTACAAGTGCTTATTTTCATTGTGAGTGGATTTAATGCCGGAAACTTTCTGTTAACGATATTCATTTGTGTTCTTTGTCATTTTTCTAAACACACTGTAATAAACTCCATTTTCAGTTGCAAAACAATACTTGAATTAGGTTTTCTGAAAAAACAGAAATTTGATGTGGGGACTCCTCTTCACTTAATCTTTTTCTGTTACTGATATCAGGTTTCTTTGCTTCGAGAGATTAAACATTAAACAAGCTCTGAGTTCCCATACACTTAATGTGTTCATGTCTCCAAATGGAAAAGACAGTACACAGTAAAAGAGCTGGGAATTGCTTGCTACTCAAGGTTTTGACCCCCAGTGGTACAGAAGGAAGGAAGACCTTGTCTTGTGAGATTTTCCTGGAACAAAATCCTTAACATGGGGTGAGTCATATGATGTACAATCCAGGACATTTCTAAAAAAAATTTAGTCATCGTAAAATCTCATCCAGACCCAATCTGCTGCACAGTGAGGACAGCACAGAAATGCCACAGAAGGGGAGAAACAGCTAAGTTTTTTTTTTAAATCTGACAATCCGGGGATGGAAGGGTAGTAGGGAGAAAAGTACAGTATGGGAAAAGGAAATGATTTTAAGGGAAAGTTATCCATTAAAGGTGATGTGTAATTTAAAATTTAGTAATCAGTTTTCAGACAATTTTAACTTCAACAGTAACTCCCATGGTTTAGCATTTTAAAAACAAGCACTAGTTTTAAATTAGGGATTCCATGGTGGTATATACTATATACGGGTTATTTCAATACAAAAAAGTCACTCAAATCCATCTTAATGAATAAATAACCTATCTCCTCTTTGAAACATGGCTTTTTCTGTTTCATTAAAAGCTTTTCTATATTCAACATCTGCCTGAGCACTGAGTCATTGGTAATAAACATTTAATCCCAGACCACTGATATATGTTTCGTTTCTTAAGGTAAAACATCTAGAAAACATTTGTGACTCATCTACTACTTCAATAATAAGAGTTTGTCAGAATAACTCATAATAACAGTGACTGATCAGAGAATTTAGACTTAAATGAAAACCAAAAACAAATGGAGCTAACCACTAGAAGCCAAAAAGTTGGGATAAAAAAAAAAGAAAATCATAATTTATATGAGAGTCACCTTTTAAAAGCAGAGAAGTTCATTGCATTACATTATTACTGACAACTGGATGTTTTAACCAAAAATAAAACTACTGTTGATGCTCTAGGTGAGAGACCTAAGAGTGTATACATTTCAAAGCATTCAGTTTAAAGGGCTTGTTGGCCTCCACTGTGGTCCACAGTGGCCCTGTCCCTGTTATTTCTTTTAATAACCATTTAATCATATTAATTGTACCACTGTAGCCATATTAATCTCACAGCTTATTCCATCTTAATATCAACAGAAAGCACGCTTGCCATACCACCATAGCTGTAATATAGGCTTATGTTATGTGTGGCCAGTTTTGCATGCAGACAAAACAGAAAGTTCTTCCAGAAAATGACTAAATATCTGAGAGGCGTACAGAATAAATGAGTTTTAATTGCTTTTTAAACAGTATGAACATGTAGACTGTTTTTTTTTGTAAATGTCAAATGTGTGAGCATTTAAAAATGCTTTTGGTGGAAGTTGTCTTTTAAAAACCGAGACAAGGTGGCAATGTTTGGTAGAAGTCGAACTGTGTTACAAAATTAACTTCAGGTTTTTCCATCAAGCCACTATTATGATTTATATGAATAGAGACCTTGATGAATCACTTCTTCTGGCAAAAACAAATTCTTGAACATAAATTCAAACAATGTGTTCCAGAAATAGTGCTTTTTGCCAAATTCAGTGAAGAAAGGGAAAAGTCACATTTGATTAAGACACAGGGGGGTTCAGTGTGCTAGAGGCTTGCCCTCCTGTAAAAAAAAAAAACAAATAAAACAATTTCAGACAAAGTCAGTTTGCAGTCTTTTGTTTACAATTCTTATGTGTTCAGGATAAAATGTTAAATGTTTTGTAGACCCCAAAACCTGTCAAACTGATATGCTGCTATATTTATACCAGATATTGCTAACATTTTTGTGATTTGACAAAGAGAACAGTACAGCTTGCAAGAATGCTTGTTTTACTGTCTTAAGCTGTGGCCACATTAATGCTTTCTTTTCCTTTATTTTGTTTTGCTATTTTTAATGAACTTTGTGCAGGGATTTCTTGCCTGAGTGATGTCTGTCTTGATTATTTCTCATTACTCTACTACTCCACTTGTAGATTATGTGAGAATTACTTGTTAAGGAACTTCTTCATACCGATAGGACTGCTTTAACAGAAAAGCAGTCCTTATATTGTGGTGTGAGATGGCCTTAAAGCTAAGTTTATTTCGAAGCATGTGGTATGGTGGTCACTAGAAGCCTACATCTAAACGTAAGAGTATCGCTTCAGACCCCTCTCATTATCATTATAGTTACTGTTATTAAATATCGCTCACAAGGTTAACTGCTATTGAGCAGATCCCATTTATAAAATGGACTGAAAAGCACCACTATAATTTCTAGAAACACTAACTACTATATGTAAGCATTAACAAGAAGAGAAAATAAACAAGTAAGCACAACATATTAATAAGACATTCTACATATTATCACTAGAACGTAGGCATTTTTTGTCTGAACTAAACTTATCAAATTGCATCCATATTTTATGTAAAATGCTACTGTTTTTCTCATACACAGGGTAGTGGCAAAGGGAATTCTTTTGTTGGTAGGGATTTTTTTTTTATTGTCCATGAGCAAAAGAGCAGCAACATATTAGCAGGAAAGAGGAATCACTGTGCTGCTAAGGGCCGTACCATTGCATTGCAGGTCACCCTGTTGGGACCACCCAGTATTCCAGTGGTACTATGTTGCTGAATCATGGACAATCAGGAGATGGGTACTTTCCATATGTACTCCATGCAAGACGTACAGTGACCATACTGTGAGGCAAGACTCTATGCATGGTCTTATCCACATTTTTCACATCTTTATGAATCAGTAAGAACTTTGGTATGCACGTATATTGTCTCCCACCATTATTCCACTGTACACCAATGTCTATATACAGGGCACAGATAGTATTACTGAGTGGACTCCCTATTAGTATTAAATGAATATGACTTTTTACATATAATGTGGAACAAGCTGTCTCCTGTGTTATGGAACAATAAAGATGGGTTTGATTTTCTGACCGCCAAGTGGATGTCATCAAAGTTGTTATACCTGACAAATGATAGAGGTTCATAGTGGTGCATCTTAGTAAATGCAGGTGTGAGGTGAAGAGAGGAGGCTTCAGAATCCTATTAGGAATTAACAGGAATGTGAATCTATCTACATCAGTGGATACAGCACTTGCTGAATATGATATAAAGATGGCTGGTCACCTTGACTGGGTTACATAAAGAAACTAATCCCCTTACTATGGTTTGGCAGAGGTCTCAGGGTGTTTCTCATTGTGAGCACTTGCTTAGGAGGAAATGAAATGGCTGGTCTCATATCTAAGATTGCTCCACCTCTGGGCAGTAGCACAAGTTTGCTGCTCTCTATGAGTGTCTGCATGCACCACCTGTGCCAGCATTAGTATAATTCCAGACTAGGAAGACCAGAGAGGATGTGCAAAGGCTGAGGAGCAGTTGAAGAGACCAACCATGTCTCCAAGATTTGGGAAAGCCATTGATCCTAACAGCCTTAGTGCCATTGGGACTGGTGTGTAAGTTAGTGTGTCCTGAGATATCCTCACAGTTTCTAATATTCTGTAATAGCTTGATATGGTGAACCATGGGCTGCAATATCTCTGCCATCATTTCACTTATCCTTAAACCTAGAAAGGACCCTCAAAACACTGGCTGCTACTCCACTATCTCATATATGAATAACTGAGGGAAAAGTGACTAAAGCATCGAAGCACTGCCTACAACAAGACTGAGAATGAGCAGGCTGCAGGCGCATTACATATCAGAATGCAATACGTTGTATCGCATTCTCATGTCCCATTACATTCTGGTAAAGAAAAACAATTAAGAGGACCCTTGCACCATACTTCATTTATTTATTTATGTTATTTTACATTTGTTTACCAGGAAAGTCTGAGTGGGTCAGTAATGAGCCATTTTCAGCAGAGACCTGGGGAGAAAAGTTCCACAATATAAACAGTAACAGGATATGACTTTAAATGAAGATAAAACATGAGAACAGAATATAGAATATTTTACCAAATTATCTGATAGCTCTTGATGCCCAAAAATACTTCAGTCACATTAATTGAACATTTGGAGACATTGATATTGATAAGTCACATAAAGCATAACAGTGTAATGCTAATGCCCTAATTAAACTGTTAATATGCTAAGATAGTGTGTTGCCTCCACCAGCCCCCCCCCCCCATCAGTTACAACTGGATAAAACTTCAACAAAACAAAGAACAAAAGATTGTAAAGGCTTTAGCCCATTATAAGAATTGTAAAACGCATTTTTTGCAGGTAGGAACTCTGGCTTTACTGTCTCCTCCATACCAACTTTACTTAATTATGCCAACTCAGTGGTCACACACCCAACAAAACAAATAGACCACATACATCAAATCACTTCTGGCATGCAAACAAAAACTCACCACTAGTAAATGCCTAAGGCAAGTACTACTCACCCAGAGGAATAGTTTAAATCAAGTTAAAACCATGTCCAGTGAAGCCTAGACCAGAAGTAGAAAAATATATTTTGCTGTCCCCAGGGTCGCATTGCTTCCATTATGTGGCTGCTGCATGTGAGAAAAAAAAGTATATGGTCATCTTCACCTATAAGTTAAGTAGAAATAAAATGCATTTTCACTGCATCTTAATTGGGCAGATATGAATTTTATCCCATGGAGCCTAAGCTGAGCCTGACAAAGGGTTAAGTATTATGTACTTGATGTACAATATACAGCCAGATGTGCCATCTTACTCTAAAACATTCAGTAATAGGATTATTCAGGGCCTTACTTCCTGGATGCCTTTACCCCTGTTACTTGTTAAAAGGATCAGTACAGTTGAAATTACCATAATGCCTCATGTGGCCTACCTACTATATATGTTACTGATGGGATTAAGTAGGGCCTAACTTGGGCTAAATAACACATGTATTCCTGCAATTGTATGACACAGTGCATAGGATTGTGAGATGATCCAAAACATCCAAAGAGGGTCTGAGGCGGCCAGATGCTGAGGTTTGCTATATAACAGTGTTCTTGCTGAAATTGTAGTCCTTGCTTTCAAATGTTAAGCAGTTCCTGACCTGAATGGAGAGTGCAGATTTCTCAGTCATACAGGGAATTTGGCCCATGCATTGCTATATAGTGGTGTGAACCACTGGTCAGTGAGATAGCTGTTATCATCTCTAGCTACAGACTTGAAATTAAGTGTCAGATTAAAGAAAGTAAATCACCCAAACTTCACCAATGAAATAGGCAAACCATATTTTGGTAATCCTCAGTTCAATTTCTTAATAAAAATTAAACCTATGTTAGGTGCCTCTACTCTGAGTTCTAGGGGAGTGTGCTGGACAATATGATATTGAGTGAGACAGATACCTGAGGAGAAGCTAGAGATGAGGAGAGATTCCAACTGGCCATTCCTAGACTTGGAGAAAGCATATGACAAGGTCCCAAGAAAGATGATTGGGCAGTATTGCCATGGTTTGAAGTCCCAAAAACATTGGTAGAATTAGTGCAGGCTATGTACAAGGACCTAATAACTCAAGTACGAACACTGTTCGGCCTCATAGAGGGGTTCCCAGTGGGAGTGGGTGTACATCAGGTTTCAGGTCTGAGCCCACTCCTGTTCATACTGGTGGTGGACTACATTAGCAAATAGGTCAGAGGGGACAGATCAACAAAGTTGCTGTATGCAGACGATGTGGCATTACAGGCAGGCAGACTCTGAGCTAGAACTTCAGCAAAGGATGGGAGAATGGAATGCAAAACTGAAGGCACATGGGATGAAACTAAGCACAGATAAGATGGTGGTAATGGCAGCAAACTGGGGAAATCAGAAGAAGATGAGAACAGAGATAGAAGGGAAGATAGCTGAACAGGTAAACAGCTTCAAGTATCTGTGAGGGGTGGTTGAGGAGAAGGGAACTGAATGAAGAGGTCAAAGCTAGAATCAGAGAGGCTACAGCCAACTGGCATAGAGTGTCTAGTGTAGTCTATGACAGAAGAATGCCAAAGAAGCTGAAAAGTAAGGTGTACAAGACAGTGGTGCGACCAGTACTACTGTATGGTACAGAAACCTGGGCAGTAAAGGCAGAACAGTTGAAGAAGCTAGAGGTGATGGAAATGAAGTGCCTGGGAAGGGTGGTAGGATGCACACTGCGGGACAAGCGAAGAAATGAGGATATAAGAGCAGAAGCCAAAGTAGCTCCAATTGCAGGAAAGATCAAAGAGAACAGATTACGGTGGTTTGGACACATGCAGAAAAGCAGAAGACAGTCTGGTGAGGTAGATTTGGGACATTCAGGAAGAAGGTAAGAGGAAGCGAGGACATCCAGCAAAGCGGTGGATGGATTGTGTGAAATAAGATCTGCGACAGTCAAGCATGAGTGCTGAAGGCAAAAGTGTGGCACTGAACCAAGAGAGTTAGGGACAGTTAACACGATACCCCGGCCCCATGTAGAAAAATGGGAAAAAGGGGGCTGATGATGATGATATTATTGCTCAGTGTGTTCTAAAGTGACCCCATGAGAGCTAGACTTAGTGTCCCTCTGGGTGCTGCTTGCCATACTGTCACTAGATTTGTGGCACAGAGGCTAAAGCTTCAGATTAATTAAAGACTCAAGTGCTGAAAAAAGCTGTCTGGGATGGATTGGAACAAACAACTGATTTTAGGTCTGTCATCCAGGGATTAGAGAAGACAGTCCAAATCTGCTGCACAGCTTACTTCCAGTTAGTGCTCAGAGACACAGCAATAAGAACTAAGGGGTCATTGATGTAAAGCCCACCGAGCAGTGATACATGGTGCAGATGGTTATTGCTCACATACAGAACATGCAGGGGTCAGGTCATCAGTAATGTGGGGTACCAGACTAGAACAAGCAGTGTTATGCACTGCTAGCAGTCACAAAGTTTGGGGACTCTAACTACTTAACTAATAAAATCTGACCATGTTATTGGATCCTTAAAGCCACAATCTGCAGCATAATCTTTGCCTACAATGCATTTCTATTTCTAAATGTCTACTGAGATACATTACAGAAAGTGTTCATATTTTAGACTAGCAAGAACACTTGTGACCAACTAAAAACAGCCTGATTGTGCAGAACATGGACTTCAGTTTAAGTGTGGAGTGAGAGGGCAGTTTCAGTTTATTAGCAACTGATACCCTAGCTGCTTTTGACGAAGCAACTTTTATTCAGAGTTATTTTATAGGCAAGAAAAACAAACTGACAGATATACTATGCCGCATTAATTAGCTACTTACTGTCTTTTGACTGCCCCACTTTTGATATCTGTGCAAAATGATTTAGAAACTTGTTATAATGGAACATAAGCCCTGATGTTCACATTTTAACATAACTGTAAATATATGCATTTAAGATGCTTTTTAATAAGTCTTTTACAGTGTTTTTGTAAAATTCCTCATAAATGCTTCGTTTTCCTGCCTAATTACTATTTTTAATTACTATATGCTTCAAAATGTATTTACTACACAGTGAGCATAAAGGCTTCTCTTTTTGCAACAAGAATAGGTTTAAATGAACAGTTACACAGTTTATAAAATGTGATAAGCAGAACCATGAGATAATGTATTGGGATTTTGTTCTCATAGAAAATTAATAAATCTTATTATAAAGCAATACAGAATTTCTATATCATAGTACAACCATTTTAGGGTTCTTATCAGCAGACCGAAGACGTATGTTTTCAAATGTGTCTTGGTCGAACTGACAAAACCGAAACTGCAAAATATCGAAGCGACATGTAGGCGAATTCTTTCCCTGGGAAATAATTCGCTTGGCCACTTCAGTACTTTGCCATTTTCGGCACTCTAGTGCGGTCTCGGAGTTGGTATATATAAGTAGGGAGGATGTGGGGGGCACAGACCCCCATGTCGGGGGTGTGGGGGGCAAAGCCCCCCCCCCACTTAATCTCATGTTTTAATGTGCTTTTTTTTTTTTTTTTTTGTTCTGACAGTTCGGTTTTGTAAGTTATCACTTACATGGGGTTGATTAATCACCATTCACTTACCTAATCATTTGGTGATCTAATAGAGATCCCCATTTTTATACAGCAAAGAACATTTCAAATCTTAATGAAACATCTCTGTCCTAATCATAAGAGATACTATGTGACTGATAGGTAAAAAGGATAGGGATATGTAATTGCATTTTGTTAGATATATTTATCCTGAATTTTAGACAACTTCCACATGTACAATAAAGTATATCAGCATTTGTATTTAGTTTTTTTTCATCTGCTGAAAGTGTATGATGGTGCATATATAGTGAAATAAAAGTTTAATGGATTCTATAAAGGTCACATCTACAGTGAAAAACAGAGGTTGTAAAATCCTCACTAGTGCATCTATATATAGACACACACATATGCTGTATTTTTAATTACTAAAATATATATCATAGCTTGAGAATGAAAGAAAGAATGGATGTTGTGCAGTATTCATGGCACCATTGGTCTGGCTGCTGCTTTTTTTGTGAGTTCTACTATCGTTGAGTTCATACCTATCCTGTTGTCTTGCTTTCTAATGCAAAACTCAGCGAAATAACAAGAGTTCAGATGAGTGACAGCAGAAATCTTAGCAATGTATTTTGCAGCTATTTATGATACAGGTATGTTATTCTATTACATCATGTGGTTTTATTTATATAAATGTATGATTGCTTATGTCATAAGTGATAGTTTAATAAAGATGTTTCTTGTTTAAAAAAGGGGCAGGCATTGAATAATTTATGTAATGTTGCTTAGGTTATATGATATATAGCAATATCTGTGAAATATAATGTTTGTTAATGTTAATTTGTTAATACAGTTTGATTACTTTTGTATAAATGTAAATTTGCTTATGTCACAGGTGATAATGTAATAAAGGTGTTTAGAAAAACTACATGGTGTTACATGTATCTGTCATGCATGCAGCAGTATGTAACTCTGAGTTCTCATGCATTTCTCAACAGTACCTGGATTCTTTACATTGTATAATAGTTGAAGTATAGAAATGCATTATACTTTCATTTAGGACGTCCAAGATGTCAGGTGGTCTGTTAGAGACATGTTTTGCTAAATCTGAGAATCTTGCTGATTATTGCTGGCTAGACTCTTATTAACACAATCATTTCTGACTAAATCTTGTGAGACTAATATTGCTGTATAACTACCGACTGTCTTGGAAGATTCCCTTTGAATCCTTTGAGTTTTATTCTTTTGCGCTACTCCAGCATGCCAACATTGTTGCTTCATTAATTTGATCTCCATGATGCTTTCCTTTGATGGATGTTAGAGAGGAGATGAAGAAAGTGACTTTCCAAACAACTGAATCATTTGTATTTTTCGATCTGCACCTCTGAGAAATGTATGAAGACTAAAAGATACAAGATAAATTGAAAAGAAGAGAAAAAGTCTGTTTTGTTTAAATCTAAATCGGAAATAAATCTCCCTTTGGGAAAACTAAAAGAAGGGCTTTCTCCATTATAGGTTGTCACTGGAAAATATCTGTCTAGCTATCATATATGTACAAACATTTCTGAGCTGGCTTAAAGAACTGCTAAGAGTAAGTAGCACAGTTCTTCTTGGGATGATGCTGTTTCATCTAATGTAATTCAATCACAAATGAAAGAGACTGCACTTCTAAAGCAGATGACTAACTTTGGCGGTTATAAGAGAAATAGCATATTACTTCATGGGCAACATGAACATTTGATTACATTAACCAATTGAAATGGTGTGTGACATTTTCTTTCACTTAACTGAAAAAAATCAAGAGATACAAAGAGAAACCACCCTGAGACCACCATGTTAATTCATCTTCTGACATTCTTAGATTTGTCCATCCATCCATCCACAACCCCTTTCCCCATTTTTGCACTTGGGGTGGGGGTGTCACTTCAACATAACTATCATCTAGAGCCAAGGTTACCACCACCAGGTGGCTAGCCCTGCCAAAGTAGTTTTTCCACACCACACACTCGCACGTACACTCACACCTATGGCCAATTTAGAGTGTCCAGTCCACCTACTGCATGTCTTTGAAATGTGGGAGGAAACTGGAGCACCAAGAGGAAACCAATGTAAACACAGGTAGGAAATGCAGATTCCACACAGAAGGCACCCTAGCTAAGAATCGAACTGAGGAACTTCTTGCTGTGAGGTGACAATGCTATCCAGTTTGCCATTGTGCTACTCCAATATTAAAATGCTAAACTATCAAGACACTGTAAATGTTATCAGAATTGCTAAGAAAGAGAGTAATTTCTCTGGAAATTATTCATATTTAAGACATCCTTCTGGAAGATAAATCAGCTTGAAGAAAAACTGCCACTTTGTGACAGTTTATTATTATTATTATTATTATTATTATTATTATTGTAGTTATCCCTGCAAAATTAAAATTTACTTCAAAACACCACAAATATCAGTTTAGTGACTTTAATGAAATATAAGCAGTGTTTGACAAAGTGTTGTTTTTCAAACTCAGCAGAGTAAAATTCTTTTTTTTTTTCCAAGTGTTTTTTGTACTGAGATGTCTAAGGGTGTAGCCTTTGGTCTGTACGTTTAAAACTTCATCCAGGAGCTATATATTTGTCTGTCTTTCTCATGTTTCTATGAATTATCTTCTTTGTGATATTGTACATATTCTTTCATTGTTGTCTTTCTTCTCTTTAATACTATTATCTTTATGGTCAGTGATCTGCTTTACTTCATTTGTGAATATTACTTTTTTTCTTTATTTTTAATGTTTGATTATTTTCCAATCAGCTGCCTAGATTTCGCTAGAGTTCCATCACTGTTTTCATTTTTGTATTGTTTAAATTTAAATGATGATGTTTCTGCTTGTTAAATATGATCTGATTAGTGTCTGATTAGTGTCTTGCACTTGTGGCATGTTTTATTATTCAGTTGTTTTATATTATGATACTTTGTCTGTTTTAATTTGTTTACAGTGGTCAGTTGCCGAACAGTTTTAGTTATCTGTTAAAACAATATTACTTTTAAAAAAAAGCTTCCTGCAGTCTGTTACTCTATAGCAACTTTATGCAAGCACGTCAGTAGTAGCAACACATTATTTCATTTTTTTTTTAGGTTACTATTTTGTCATAAAAAAATTCTTAAATGCAGCCTATATACAATCTGAAAATAAGTAATCTTGTACATGTCTGACATGAATATTGCTCAGTGCAATTCCATTTGATGTAAACACTGTTGCAGCATTCCAACCACAAGATGAATTCCGATATGCAGTATGGGGATCCAGAATTCCAGGAGTAAAAGCTACACAAAGCCTTTCATCTTCTCTGCAGCAGAAAATATAGTAGTACAGCTTCTAGACATGATCAATGGGAGGGGAACATTTTAAAACTTAATTCATAATAACATCAAGAAATGTATATGATTCCCTTAATCATTATATGGTTTCAACACCAAAAACACTCAGGGGGCTTAAAAGTGCCAAATTTGTATAGAAATTTAAATTCTTTAATATTAAATTCACCTCAGGGATAACTCAACATGGCTTCCAACCTGGAATAAAATGTGAATAACAAGCTTAATGTTTCATAAAATGTTTATTGCCGAGGGGCTTTGCTACTCCTTTACCACCAGACAGGGGACCGTGCTCCCACCTCCCTGTTACTTATATATGCTTACTCCATGAATGCTGTATCTTTGAGTAGGGGGAATACTGTGATGTACCTCAAACATGGACCACATTTACATCTTCAGTTCCACTTTACTTTGCACAGTTACAGTAATTAAAATTTTATTTGGCCTTGCTTTTTTTCTTAAGAAAATTCTTCAACTCCACAGATACTAGCTTAAGGTGAGAGATACTGCTGTCATCAATAATATTTAGTCTGCTAAATGCTCAGTTGTGTAGATCGGCAGAGTCAGAAAAAGAGAAAGTCTTCACTTTACGGGCAGCTATGGCATTTGTACAGAGAGGTTCTCAGTAATTGAATTTTCTGTACAAAATAAAGGTCTTAGTTCTGTTGTAGTACATGGCATAAACACATTTAATGTTTTCATTTCTATATATTTTTTTCATTAAGTTAAAGGTGAGGTTTATTTTATGAAACAGTTAATGGTGCTGGTTTAGGTACTAATATAAATACCTGTAGTTTACACTGAAATCATTAATGTGTCATTAAATGTAACTTCAGAATTAAATATATTATCTGTATAGAGAAAAGGATAGATATGTCCACTGCTACTTTTCCTTTCAGCCTCTTATTAGTAATTCAGCAATACAAATATACGAGTAAGTAGCATCGACAGATACAAAAAAATTTGTAATAATATATAATCTCGACAAACAAAAAGTGTTGTTGAGCAGTTTAAAGGTTTGTCACACTTCAGGGAAAGTAATGGGCTAATAGTTTAAAAAGTTGGTAAAGTTATCAAATACCTCTGTACATTTTTAAAAATGCTTTATTATCTGCCTTAAATGCTTATCATGAGTTGTGTTGTGATTCGTCTATTTTATTAAAGGTAGAATTGTGTAACATTTTTTCTGAAGGAATTTTTATCAGTTTCTGAATACGAGTAATTGTACGCTCCTGATAATAAGCTAGCAGTATTTTACATGTCACAACGGTGTATAAAGAGCTGACTGACCTTCCAAGTAAGTCAGTTGTCTCCTACTGTGATTACTCATCAGAAATGCTAGGAAAATTTACTGATTTTTTTTCACCGATTAACAATGTTTAGGTTTCTTTATAATTGCAAAACCAAATATTTTTAATAAAGTCAGATACATTATTTGGTTGCCAGAATATAGATTTTTGTGCTTAGATTCTGAGTCTTTGTACACTTTGATAATAAATAATATGGTCTTATGGTTTGTAAGTTATATGTTGACGCTTCTGATATTCCTCTAACAAATACAGTTTCATGTTACTATTACAAATAATGTTAAACCAAAACTTTTCTAAATGGGATGGACATTTGTTATCTTCACCTGTAAGGTACAGTGATGGGGGGCAGTGTGGCATTAACTGCATCATTTAAAGTGTGGCCTAGTTTGAGGAGCATTTATTATGCAGTATGTATTCAGTAATTATTTCTGTAATCATTTTGTTACTTGGTTCTACTGTATTAATGACTGTTTCTGAATTTGGCCTGGTTCTCATGTGAGCATTTTAGCTTTTAACTGTGTTAAGTTTAATCATTTCAAATTCAGCTTACCTTTAATAGCGATTAAAACTGAATTGATATATATTTTTTAAATATAATCCTTTGTGCTGTACCTGCTAGCTATACTGTTAAGACACTTGTCAAAATAGTTTCTATACTGATTTATGCTCATTTTTATAGTTCATATCCAAAAATCTTATCAATTAAAACTTTTGCACAATTTCTGAGGCACAGGCAGAACTATAGTTTGATTACTGATTACATTAAACATGATGACATTGTTAAAGAGGCTTCTGAGTGAACAAATTATCATAGTATTTGCTTGGAATCCAATATTTTTAGTATTACTAGTTTGCTGTTTAAAGAGAATTTTGATAGCAGGGAAAATACAGATGTGTATCCAGTTATGTTTGTTACTGAATTAAGTGATAAATGTGGTCAGATACGTTGCATTATCTTTCGGCATTGAAAAGTAATGCTTACAGATAAAAAGATAGCTGAAGCTGTGGGTCTAAACCTTTACTAAAGGTAGTGGTTTAAACGATGTGCTATCGTATAGTAAAATTTGTTCTAAAGAACAAGTTCGGCAGGTAAGCAGAGTAGGAGTTTTATCTCCACCTGTAAGGTACAGTGATGAGGGCAGTGTGCATTAACTGCATCATTTAAAGTGTGGCCTAGTTTGAGGAGCATTTATTATGCAGTATGTATGGAGTAATTCTTTCTGTGATCATTTTGTTACTTGGTTCTACTGTATTAATGGCTGTTTCTGAATTTGGCCCGGTTCTCATGTGAGCATTTTAGCTTTTAACTGTGTTAAGTTTAATCATTTCAAATTCAGCTTATCTTTAATAGTGATTAAAACTGAATTGATATATATTTTTTAAATATAATCCTTTGTGCTGTACCTGTTAGCTATACTGTTAAGACACTTGTCAAAATAGTTTCTAAACTGACTTATGCTCACTTTTATAGTTCATATCCAAAAATCTTATTAATTAAAACTTTTGCACAATTTCTGAGGCACACACAGGCAGAACTATAGTTTGATTACTGATTACATTAAACATGATGAAATTGTTAAAGAAGCTTCTGAGTGAACAAATTATCATAGCATTTGTTTGGAATCCAATATTTTTAGTATTACTAGTTTGCTGTTAAAAGAGAATTTTGATAGCAGGGAAAATACAGATGTGTATCCAGTTACGTTTGTTACTGAATTCAGTGATAAATGTGGTCAGATAGAGGTTGCATTATCTTTCGGCATTGAAAAGTAATGCTTACAGATAAAAAGATAGCTGAAGCTGTGGGTCTAAACCTTTACTAAAGGTAGTGGTTTAAAAGATGTGCTATCGCATAGTAAAATTTGTTCTAAAGAGCAAGTTAGACAGGTAAGGTAGAGTAGGAGTTTTAAAAGGTGTTATAATTCTGGCATTTTTAAATGTGCAAAGGAAGCTGATGAATTCACAAGTTTTGTAAATGGAGGCTCTGTTAAAATCTCTGGTGTTACAATCTGAGGAGCAAATTTAATAGTTTGCACAAACTTATGCCTATCGAAGAAACTAAATGTAGGGGTTAGAAATAGAATACTGCTAGCTTATATTTAGGAGCACTTGTGGGGTAACAGATCAAAGGAATTTTAAAAGAATAGATTAATCAGTTATCGAACATTTTGCTTTGTGTCATGAAAGATCTGTAATTGAATTTATATATTATTTGAACGTGTTAAAGGAATTAAGAAGGGTAATAGAAAACTTGGTGTAGAACAAAAGGTTATTGGATTTACACATTGAATATCTTTAAAGACGAGTGTTTGGATGATGCAAGTATTGTTAAATATTTTTAGTGTAAAAGTGATAGGACTTTTTTTGTTGTTCTTGATACTTTATTAAAAAAATTCTATTTTCTTTAAAATGCTGAGACTATGTTGCATACTTGAATAATTGGTAAACTGGTGAAAGTTGATCAAATGTATAGGGACTAGACTGTTGGTTCAAGGCAATAAAGTTGCTTGCCATTTGCTTGTTTGCTGCACATTTTCCTGAATAAAAGTACATTGATGTCTTGTTTTCTCTGAATTTTAATTCTGTTGGATTGCTGCATGACTGTTTGGATTGCTTATTCTAAACTGAGCAAAGTCTGCTACAATGTATTTTGGAATAACACAAAATCTGATGAATGCAAAATGCATTAGTTTAGTAAATGATTTAGAGGCCACTCCAGTTCTCTGTGTATCCAGTTTAAGTACCTCAGCATGTGGCTTGACCCCAGTTTCTCATTCAAATTACACATAGATCAAAAGTAGAAGGTGAGGTTCCAGAGCAACTTTAAAGTTTATTAGAAAATCTCAAATAATTTTATCCCTGAAATAAAAAAAAAAGTGTTGTTCTGAATATTCTTATGTTAAGATTTGGAGTATGCATTGTCTTTACTTGCTCTTCACTGACTGGTAATATGTATTTGTTGCATACAAGGTTGTAGATTTGCCTCCTTATATCACAATATAGGATGCCCTTTTCCTTGCCCGAGCCTTATTTTTACTTAGTATGCTAACAATTAATGTTTTATAATATGAACATTGCCTTTTTGTATCTTGCATGTTAGCTGTAGTATTTTACCAGTGCACATTACGGTCCAGTGATAGAGAGCCCCTTATTATCACTTGCAATGGGAGAGAGAGAGAGAGCTTTTAGAAAATTTCACTTAGCTACTTGGGATTGGCCATCTTCTAACATCAAAATCTTGCAAACTTAAAAAAAAACTAAATGTGAATATTTTAAGAATAATGGTTGAATTGGAGTTGACGGTAACTATCTCTATACTGTCCGTGTTTACTGAAATGGGCTGACTACTAATTACTCACTACAGTCTCTTATATACCAATTAAGACATTATATAATTCTACTTATTTTCTTTTCCTTAAATATTGTGGAATTCTACTAATTTATTTATGGCTATGATGCTTGTTTTATAATATTTTGTAATGTGGTATTTTCCTTTTGGCCCAGGGCATGGATGAAAAAGTTCTTTGGACCAGGTTAACAAATAATAAATAAAATAGATCTTGGACCAGGTTAACAAGTAATAGATAAAATAGGTAAAACATATCCTGTGATGTTACAGAACCAGGTATTTGGCTTACCCTGCAGCCTTCAACCAGCTGCTGACAAATAGTGACAAATCCCATTCATACTCGGGCTGGAATTTGTCGAGGCATGAAGTAAGCATCAGTTTAACCATGACTGCATCATGATAGACCGATCACTGTAGCCCAGGTGATTTAAAGTAAAGCTTAGGGAAAATGCGTAAGACTTAGGCCTAATGCAATGGCCATGGAGTAAGAAGGTGTACTGAACGTAATGTGATATTGGAGAGGGAAAATGCGTAAGACTTAGGCCTAATGGAGTAAGAAGGTGTACTGAAGGTAATGTGATATTGGAGAGAAATTACTACCAATGTTACATGGAGAGAAATGCTGGAAGTGAAAACAGTAGCTGAAAAAAGTATGTGTGAGGGAAGATTGGTATAGTGTGAAACAACAAATGACAGAATATGGGGCTGACGGGTGAGACCAAAGCAAATTAGCCAGTAGTTGAGATCAGATGACAATTCATAAAAGAAACTCTCAGACCAAGAGTATGTATGTAGGGAGTATGAGATAAAGGATATAATGCCATAAAGTGTTTTTTGCAAAAAAATGCAGTTAATGCATTTGATATGGCTCATTTTAAAGAGACAGTGATAGAGAAGTACATAATTAAAGTTGCCTTCGCAAATCCTACATACCAATTTACTGCAAGGTGCAACACACACACACACACACACACACACACACACACACACACACACACACACACACACACACTACCTCTCAACTGTCCAAATTTTCGCAGTCTATCCAGATTTTTGCCTCGTATTTTTGGTATCTTCTTCATAAAATTTCAATTTTCTGGCAAATCATTGGGGATTGAAGAAAGAAAATAATGATAGATACCTGTAATTGAGTTTCAGACTTCATACCCTTTGGAAAATCTGTGTTAATGTAAAACCTGTTATTCCATCAACCTTTTAAGTTGTAAGAGCAATATTTTAAACTTGTCCCTATTTTGGGACCTTTCTCCCTCCAGTATTTATGTATTTATCCAGATTTCATGCTCTAACAGCCTGAGAGGTATCACATACACACACAAACACACACACACACACACACACACACACACACACACACACACACACACACGCACGCATGCACACACACACACACACACACACACACACACACACACACACACACACACACACACACAGGCTGATCGTGTTGTATAATAATACAACTGAAATATATCTGGAATGGTAACTTTCTGTACTGGGACTAGACAATCCAGCAATGTGCACTGTGAGGTCATATGAAATAAACTGGAATGACTGATAAACTGCGATGACTGATAATTACAGAGCACGCTAAACCTCACATTTCTGATGTCCTCTGTAGTTTATATGTCCTTCTCCATCACCACCCATGACATCTAAAACATTACTGCAGTGTTTTGTCATTTCTCTGATATGGCTGTGCTCATCAGGAATCCTAAATTATATTTATAGCAGTTTTTGTCACTTTCTGTGGTGGTGGTGTTTTCGAGGAAGTTTAAACACTGCTCCAGCTGACTCTCACCTATGCACATAGAAATATAACTTTCTTTCTGCCTCACCTCAGTGTATAAATTGCACTGGCCAGATGTCACTATTTATAATCTGCATCCCATCTTTTCATTGTAACTAGTAAAGGTTCATATGTGTCATCTTCAATGAGGCTTGGAAGTCACTGATGTTACTTCTCAACCTCCCATCTTCTAGGTATCTCATGTGTGAGCTCCTTCACTCATCTGCTCATTGGTTATGAATCCTTCAATCTTCCCTAATACACTGTGTGTGTGTGTGTGTGTGTGTGTGTGTGTGTGTGTGTGTGTGTGACTTTGAGCAGGTCACATAACTACGCTGTGATTCAGTATCACCTTTGAAATTGATGTTCCCAGTACAGCTACCTGCTTAACATTAACTAAAAATCAGTCCTATGTTTATTATTCATTTCCTCCATTATTTTTCTGGACCATCATTCCATGCTGTTTGTGGGTACTTTTAAATCCAGTGTGAATGGTAGTGCATCTTTGCTTGTACAATTAATTGCACTGCTAATTCCCATTGTCTCATATTTCTAATTTCAAATCCACTGCTGTTACCTGATGAACTGTTTCAGATAATATATTTTAGTTAGTTAGTATGTTTACCAGGATAGTACACTGATGACAACAGACCATGTTCAGGCATAGCATAGCTGAAGAAATTCACAAAAAAATAAAAACAGAACTAATTCACAAACAAGTAGTAATCACATGATGTACAAAATCCAGCAGATAATTGAAACAATGAGCAAATCTTATGAACAGAGGAGAAAAACAATGTGTATTATTTTTAGTAGTAAATATGAGAATTATGCTGCAGGTGAGAACAGAGGGTAGAAGTAAAAGTGATTTGTCCAGTGGAAAAGCACTGGCTGTCAGAGTTTTGATGGTGGTGTTATTTTGAGTTGTGCTCTGAAAATGAGGAAAGAGAAATTTTCTTTTAGGGGTGAGGGGGTGGGATTGGCAAGGATTTGGATGCAAGAATGGGGGAAGGAATGGTCGGTACAGTGCAGTTTGGTTGTGGAGGGGTCTGAGGTGAGGGAGTCGGTATCTACCTTGTGAATTTTGTCATTTGCTTTTCAATGTGCATTTTTATCTTTCTGTGTTTTAATGTTTTGTAATCTCCTTACATGTGTTTGAAAATTGACACTCATATCTACAGCCCATACATGGTTGCCAAAAATGAAGTAAACGAATAAAACAGATGACTGTATTGATGATATTACTGTATTGATGATATTACTATGGAATAGGTAAGGGGAGATGTTAAAGATAATGGAGTGGCAGCTTTTGGACAGTGTGGAAGGATCACTAAATAGGAAAAGAAAGGTCTGCACACATAAATAGTTAAATAGGTTAGACAGGACAGGAGTTGCTTTTTTCCCCCCTAATGACTTTGATAACAGTTAACCTCCAAGGTTCCGTAGGCATGAAAGCTGTGTGTAAATGACTGAATGTGGGCTGCTACATTGTCCATGACATTTTTTTCCTGCTTTGCACCCACTGAATGAAACAGATTCTAGTTTCCCCTTGACCCTGAATTGGATTAAGCAGACAAATGAAGACTGTATGAATGAATGATCTTGCTATGTTTTATTATAGCAATACATTATAAGCATGCAGAACAATTAATATACTTACCCCTGAAGAGACAATCCGGCTGAAGATGGACAGTGTGCTGTTTTGCATCTGACTGCACTTGCCAATAAACTGTATGTGAGAGAAATAGTTGAAATTCTATTGTCCACATGATTCCATAATTTTACACCATCCTGACTAACCTGGTGCTGTGTGGACCAAGGTTAAGTGAATCCTGCAAGAGTTCTTATGTGGACAATACAGGTTTGCTGGCACTGCTTAGTCTGCAAGCTATAATCATAAATAGAGGATATTATAAAAGTACAGACTAACGTATTTACAACTGTCACCTTAGTCCTCAGTGCATGGTAAGTAGGTTCTTTTTCACTGGCCAAAAATAAACTGCTAATATATATTAACAAGGAAATTTCATAGTGGTCTGCGAAAAGTCCTATGAGTTTAATACTTGGTGACAAAACAAGTAATTCCCTTCATGTGAGGATTTATGTTGCAGTATACCAACATTACATCAGCTTCAAAAATATATGGGAGGGACCTGACATATGGCAAACAGTTATGTCTATGCTGGGGGTTAATGTAGGCAGGAAGTTACAAGCATTCAGTTCTACCTCCTGTGACACCTTTTATTTTTTCCATTGAGTTCCACCTCGTAGGCGTGATAGGTCCACACAACTCAAACGCAGAGATAACAATTCTACCTACTTAGCATTTCTAATGTAACCATTTCTCTAAAGAAACTGTGCTTAACCAGAAAATTAAACGTACGAATCACTGTGGTGAACTCTTAACAGATGTTTCAACAATGTGCCTGAAAAATTGTGCTGATTGCTTATGAATCCAGTTTGCATCCCATTTATTTTAAGTCTCTTCCACCTCCTTTGCACTTGTGTCACCTTTTTGCCAGTGCCCCTTCCTGTGTTCCTGTCACTAACCTTTTTATGTTTTGTTTCTTTAACACTTATTCTCCCTGCCTTGTGAATATCTTAACACTTTCTTTCAACACATTCTTCTCAGCTGTTCTCACCAGCCTCTTTTGTTTCAGTTGTCAGCTCTCCTATGCCATCTTGTCATAAATTATAAAGATATATTTTGAAACACTGTAAGATTAAAGAGCACAACAGTCGATACTCCCAAACAGATGTGTTGTACAGTGCTCTGAGCTCTATGTTTAGAGTTAGTGTTCCATTTTGTACAACTGCTGTTTGTATGATTAGTTTGCCCAGCACAAAAAAGCTGTGCGACTCTTCAACGCACTGGCGAATAGTGCGGGTTAGTGAAACTGTGTATTTGCAGAGGGGTTTGAATGTGCTTTAGAAGGATGGAGAAAACAAAGGTAAGGGGAGGGAGTGCTGCACAGAACTAGCTGCTATAATGGCAACTTCAACTGACCAAGGGCCCTTTTTTGCCTGCTTCTGTGCACTAACATAGGTTGCTATATATTTCTTTAATAACCCCAACAGAATGACATAACTGCTTCAACTGCTTTAATTCTTTTCACCACGGTGCCTTCTGTACTTTGTATAAATGAAGTGTTAGGTGGCAATTAAAAGTATCATTGTTACCTTTATGATATGCCATTAATTGCAGGATTTACTTGACAAGCACTAAGCTTCTCCAGTGGGACAGATTCTAAGGTCACATGATTGAGTACAGTAGATGTTCCATGTAATGTATAGTGGGAGATCACAGTCTTAAACAAATACATAGTTGTGGACATTTCTCTGAAATTCATTGTGTCGTCAGTATTTTAGGGTCTAAAACAATTCAATAGCTTTCACTGCTAACATTTATTGTGATTTCTTGTAAAGCAGATGAAAATGACTAGCCATGCTTATTAATTCTGTACCTCACTGTAAGACGTCACATTACATTGTATTTTATAAGCCACAGCTGTAGGTAGATCTTTTTGAAAAGTTAAAAATGTTTGAAGTTAATGAGGTAGAAATTACCTGTGCTTCAAACATATTCAATAGCCATTATTCAAGAGCTTATCTGGTGTAGAAAGAATAGGAGGGCATTAAACCGGAAAAGCACACTTTACCTGACTTTATCTGTAGCCCCATCAAGACACCATTATAGTTGGTAAATGTGTAACTTTTATAGCACAGTTTTACATTTCATCTGTTCAGGTTTGCTACTTATTTGCAAAAAAAGTAGATAACCAATGCCTGACTTGTGTTTTAGCTCATTTTAATATGTGTGATAATTATAACAGCACATTTACAGACTATTTATCTTCAGGTTACTATAATGTAGAAACTCATTATTGTGTGTTACCTGTTGCCAGACTGTTACTTCCTCTAGAACAGCTGGTGTTAGCTCATCAATTAAAATCAAATAACTTGCAAAGTCATCTGGCTACCTTGACAAACAACCACAACTTTCTTAACAAGAAACATAATGGACAAGCACTCATTTGTGGTTGTGTCCCTGGATACACACAGTAACTCTCAAAGCTGACTATCCCGATAAGAAAACACTAATCCAGGCATTCTTTAAAGTATTCAATTGTATTTATTACTGCTTGGTAGTAACTTGATTAAAGTGTAGCTATCATTCTAAGTCTTTTGGATTAAGCACTTGGGCTTCAGACCAGTTGTTTTACATTAGGAAGGTTTGTGGCCTGCACTGTGGTGGCAGGACAGGTAGCTTACATCCTTCCAAGTTGGGAACTGCTGATTGAGGGCTCAGTGTCTGTTATTCTAAAAGTGTATTAGTTCTGGTTTAAGCACTTGGGCTTCAGGCCAGTTATTTTACATTAAGAAGGTTCGTGGTCTGCACTCTTGTGGGAGGAGAGGCTGGACTCTGCCCTTCTGAGCTGGGAATTTCTGGTTAAAGGCTTATAGTGCCTGCATATTTGAACTGTTTCTTACTGAAATTGGTACACCTTGTTTGCTGCAGCATAGACTAGATCCAGGCCTGATGAATTTAGCTTTGTTTGTATAACTTGAGCACTAATCCAGGCATTCTTTAAAGTATTCAATTGTATTTATTACTGCTTGGTAGTAACTTGATTAAAGTGTAGCTGTCATTCTAAGTCTTTTGGATTAAGCACTTGGCCTTCAGACCAGTTGTTTTACATTAGGAAGGTTTGTGGCCTGTACTGTGGTGGCAGGACAGGTAGCTTACATCCTTCTAAGTTGGGAACTGCTGATTGAGGGCTCAGTGTCTGTTATTCTAAAAGTGTATTAGTTCTGGTTTAAGCACTTGGGCTTCAGGCCAGTTATTTTACATTAAGAAGGTTCGTGGTCTGCACTCTTGTGGGAGGAGAGGCTGGACTCTGCCCTTCTGAGCTGGGAATTTCTGGTTAAAGGCTTATAGTGCCTGCATATTTGAACTGTTTCTTACTGAAATTGATACACCTTGTTTGCTGTAGCATAGACTAGATCCAGGCCTGCTGAATCTAGCTTTGTTTGTATGCTTGTTGTTTGTTTGCTTGTTATTTCCCTGAAACACTAATTCCACCTAAAATGCAGCTTTTCAGTGCTTCTGTGGATCACTAGTGATATCTGCATTGCTTACTGTACTTATTTCCTTGTTTCACTTGAAAGAAAGTTACTGTTTGTCATTTTTGCATTTAAGTTACCTGTAACACATTGCATTTAAGTTACCTGGCACTTGCTCACTAAAGCAATTATATAAGTCAACACGAAAAAATTAAAAGCACTACACCCTCACAAACTCCCCTTGAGTACCTTGTTCCCCATTGGCCCTTTTTTTCAATTATAAAGGAATTCCCAATACTATTCTAGCATTTCCAAAGGTCAGTTGTCAATCTCCTCTCCGGTCCAGCTGGTGAATCTGGGAATCTTGAGGCAATGTTACAACTGCCTCATGTACACAGACAACCCTCTCCTCCTCTCAACAAATTCCAACACATGTGAGAGATGCAACCATATAGCCAAACTGGAGGCTAAGCTCTCTCAACTCAGTACTGGCGTAACCAGTCAGGAGGAGAAGGAAACCACACTTACTTCAATTCCAGTCTCACATAGACCTACCACGACAGCAAACCAAACACTTAAACACACAAAAACATACTCGGAGGCTCTAAATAAAAATCTGCCTAAGCAGCAGAGCCCTCCAAAGCAGACACCCAAGCAACCGCTACCCCAAAACAAAACATGTGCAACACATAGCTCACAAAGCCAGTGTGCTGAACAGTTAAGGCTAAACAACACACCTGATACATGTCCCGCTCACCAGGCTGAACAAGGAGAAGGTCACGGTGAGCGGCCTGTCGGGCGCTAGGATCCGCCACATAACACAAGCACTCAGGTCACTCCAAGGCAAGTACAAATATGACTCAGTCATTGTCCATGCTGGTGTGAATGACCTGAGATGTACCTCCCTGGACTACATGAAAAGAGACATAGAGGAGCTCTCTGAGCATGTAGCCCATGCCGGTATGACCCTGATCTTGAGTAGCATCTTACCCTCACCAAGAATGATGCCACAATATGAAGACAAGATGATCAATTTCAACAACTGGCTTAAGTATTGGTGTCATTCAAAGGGGATCCAATGCCTGTCAGCCTGGGATGACATGCTCGACAAGCCAAGATGCTTTGCTAGGGATGGCTTGGATATTGGCAAAGGCTCTTGCTACCCCCATAGTGCCTTTTTTAGGCAAGGCTCAAAAGATAAACCCACCTCCATAGGTATCACAAGGGATAAGAAACTAACAGTAATGCTACTCAACGCCAGAAGTCTAAACCTCAAGATGCACGCACTCGAAACTCTCCTTAGCATGGAGAACATCGATATCTGTGCAGTAACAGAAATCTGGTTCAAGGCTCCCTAGAGCACCCCAGCACTACCAGGTTATACCTCATACCATGCTTTTCGGCCCCAAAACTTGGACCGAACCACAAAAGGAGGGGGAGTATCGATATTCGTCAAAGATACCCACACCTCCAGGTTGGTGGCACAGCACGAAGCATCAGAGACTATCCATGTGCAACTAACAGTGGGTAAAACTGCCTTCCAGTTTATAGCCTACTACAGACCACCCTCCCAAACCCAGGAACCCCACTCGGCCTTCCTGAGAACACTAAAAAATATGAAGGTCTCTCCAAACACCATTATATTGGGCGACTTCAACTACCCAAACACAGACTGGGAGCATTACTCTAGCTCCAACACTGTAGCCCAAAGGTTCCTAGAATTTATAAACTCAGATGCTATGGAACAACTTGTTACCACTCCCACAAGAGGGGAAAACATACTGGACCTGATCATCACCAACATGGGGACTCTATGCTCCAGACCAGTAGTGTATCCCTCACTGGTAAGATCAGACCATAAACTAATCTCACTGGATATTCACATCCCAACCCCACCCCCTGCCCAGAAAACCACAGTGAAAAACTTCTCTAAAGAAAATTTCACACTCCTCAAAACCGAGGTGGAATCCTTCAAAGCCCCCGGGCCTGTGGAAAATACGGCCCAGACCGCAGAATCCTTTATAAACGCATTCTATGAACACCTACAGGAATGCATGGATCATGCAATCCCAAATAAAACCAAGACCCAATCCTCCAAAGGCAGACGTCCTGTCTGGTGGACTCCAGCCATAAACAAACTACAATAGAAGGAAGAAGCTACTACATGATAGAGCAAAATCCCAAAAAGGGAAGGCATCTCTGATCAGTATTAGCAAAAAACTATGGGCACTCATAAAATCGTCTAAGGCCAGCTTCGAGAGAAGAATTGCACAGGACACTAAGGATAATCACAAGACTTTCTTTAGTTATGTTAGGAAACTGGGTGGGAATTCCCAGATATGCTCAGAATTAGTCCAAAATGACAAAAAATACACCGAACCCACAGACATTGCCAACATCCTAGCTGACAGGTTCAGCGCAAACTTCTCCCCTCCCCCCACCAAAAGGGCAAATATCTATCCCAGCAGAGTGCTGCCCCCCCTGACATCTCAGATGCTCAGGTAAGAGCCGCTCTCTCCAAAGCAAAAAACACAGCATCAATGGGACCAGACTGTGTCCCGGGATGCATCCTACATGAACTCCAAGAAGAGCTAAACCCAAACATAAAACTACTGTTCAATCTCAGCCTTACTACAGGATATGTACCCAAAGAGTGGCGTACAGCAACAGTGGTCCCTCTCCACAAAGGTGGTGCCTCAACGGATCCTGGAAACTATCACCCCATAAGCCTGACTAGCTTGGTCTGCAAAGCTATGGAAAGGATCATCATGGACCTCATAAATAAAGATATTGGGGACCTACAGACACTGGATCCTACCCAGTTCGACTTTAAGGGCAGATACTGCCTCTTAAACCTGGTCGATTTCTTTGAAACAGTCACCAAGGCCATTGACGAGGGGAAGGTGGTCCACACAGCCTACCTGGACCTCGCAAAAGCCTTCGATACAATACCCCACTAGGGCATTATAGATAAGCTCACCAGCTTAAATATAAACCCCTATGTCACTAGATGGGTTGCAAACTGGCTCAAGGACAGAACCCACATGGTTAGAATTGCTGGAGCCATGTCAGACTCCAAACCAGTTACAAGTGGCGTCCCACAGGACTCAGTCCTGGGACCTCTCTTGTTCAGTATATATTTCTCGGAAGTACAGGCCAACACGGAAGGACTGTGGCTGACCAAGTTCGCAGATGACTGCAAACTGGGCACCATAATCGACTCTCCAGCCGACACAATCATCCTCCAAAAGAGCCTCATAGAAACAGACAACTGGTGCCAGAGCCACGGCCTCAAGCTAAACGCCAAAAAGTGTATAGTCATCCCCTTTGGCAAAAACAAAGTGCCCACAAATTAACACATAGGTGGTAATCCATTAAGTACAGAAGAAGTAATTAGGGACCTGGGGACCCAAGTTGATAGCAATCTCTCATTTGACAATCATGTGGCCAAAGTGGTTAGAAAAACATTTTATGTAGCCCACCTAATCATGAAGGGATTCACATCTAGATCAGGGGAGGTCATTGTGCCTCTTTACTCATCCCTCATCAGGCCCATAATTGAGTACAATACCCCTTTTGGGATGTACCTTACCAGACACCTGCAGCAACTGGAAAGACCCCAAAAGTACCTCACCAAGAGGATCAAAGGGCTCAAACAGATGCCATATGCTGCCCGGTTAAAGAAACTCCAGCTCTACTCAGTGGCATACCGTCTGCTCAGAGGCGATCTGTGCCTGATGTATAAAGCTATGTCCAACCCAGAATTAATGGACATGCTGCACCTCAGAAAATCCAAATCCCATCGAGCTACGCGCTCGAGAGACTTGAACCTCAGCACTGAAATAAATAGGACATGCTGGAGGGACAGATTCATAACCCAGAGGCTCCCTTCACTCTGGAATAAAATCCCAGTCCAGGTTAGGCAGAGTCCCTCATTGACTCTCTTCAAGAGGAATCTTGATGAGTGGATGGGAGATCGTAGGTTTACCCCGGGTATCACTTCTGTGTCACTGTTAGACAGAGGCACAGTATACTAACCTCAAAAAAGGGCATAGCAAAATTAATTTAAAATGGGTGGCGAAAGCCAAACACACTCTGGCTAGGCTTATAAATGCCCTAGGGCAGATAGCCTAGTATGAACCTATGAATCTATGAACTTATTTGTGACTTGTGACTGGTGTACATTGAGAGAGCAAGATGGCCATTGGTCACAAAAGAATCAGGAAGCAGAATCCAGGAAGTAGAGCTTATGAATTTTGCATGAACCTAATTAAATGACTTTCATCCACTGGCCTTTTAGTAACTGTATTGTAAATATTCTGAAAAATGCAGCTGGTGGTTGTAAATTAGATGGCTGTTCCTAAAGACATATGTTTTTGTTATCAAGTTGCTCATTTAGTAAAGTGGACACAACCTTCTTGTACCTGTCTTGGTCTATTTGTATTACTTGAATGCCTTCAGTGAAAATCCATTTACTCCCCTTAATAAATAAATAAGCAAACAAATAATAAACAAACAAATAAACAAGCAAATAAATAAATACTCCTATTGTTGGGAATTGCTGTGCCATCTAGGATAGTATGAATTGTGCTGGTTTGTGCTGCTTTCGAGTCCTCAGACAAAGCAATTCTTGAGTGAGTGGTTCTTTAAAGAACCATTTCAGTGCATCCATCAAGAATGGACTGGATTGTGTACATTGTTTGACAGTGCAGTTTAACAAAAAATGATTGCGTACTAAAGTAATATAAATGTTAATTCTTAACTAATGGAAATATTAATTATTTACTGCTGACTTCATCTAGAATTTGAAAGAGAAAACAAAAACAGGAAATTAGAGCTATTAATTGAGTCAAATAAAATGCACCAGACTGTGCATTTTTTTTTTGGAATTCTTCACAGAGGTCATCATGGTAGCACTTGATAAGTAGTATATGGCATTTTACTTTGATCAGCTGAAGAAAAGCTGCAGCATCTGCATATGTACAGTTACACTATATAAAGGAGAAAAAAACAGTTAACCTTCCTAAGAGTAGTTTTAACACTTAGTCATTCAAATATGCAGCATAAAAGTATATAGTTATTCAGAATTTTACACCAATGCTAAGTGCATGGTACAGAATCACATATATTACAGTTTGATCCAGAAGTGTATATCACAATGCATTTTATTTAGATGCTGATGGCTCTATATAAACTAGGCACAAATTATGTTGACATCATACAGGGAAGAAGCATAAAGTTCCACGGCAGAAACAATTATCTGTAAAATGTAAAATAACATGCACATCTTCAAGAGTAAACTACTCCATATCTGAAAGTAAAACATATTCATCAACACTGACAGTGAAGGACTTCGGTTCATGTTCATAATACATAGAATAATTCCGGAACACATGTAGTCCCTGATATAACACTCTGAAATAACGTAGTTATACTTGTTTTTCTACCATAACCATAACAGCTCTGTTAGTCACAGCTGCAGAGTGCAGGAAAGAGAAGGTTTCTGTTGTAAAAGTCTGTGACAGAAGCTTTTAGGGTGAAGATCACTGATGTTAAACAATCCCTACTTTAAAGAAGCAAATTCATATGTAAGAGTATGCTGCTGTTACTTGCCTGAAGTCTCAATAAAGTGAAAATGTGTCAAGTGATATTTGTCATGGGAAACTGTGCTCATACACAACTTGTGGCAGATCTGAGCTCCATTTCTCTACAGCAGTTCTTCAGCATTTAGTGTTGATGCATAATGCTGCTTTTTATGATTATGTTAGAAAGCAATATCTGTATGGGTGTGTGCATGCTGAAATGTGTAATGGCACACATGCATTACTGCACTCAGTGTTGAAGATATATACATATATATATATATATATATATATATATATATATATATATATAAACACACGCGCACACACACACACACACACACACACACACACACACACACACACACACACACACACACACACACACATATATGAGAATCTCATCAGACACTGAATGCTTATAACTGTGAACACAGAAAGAACCATCATTTTACACTGAATCTAAAATTATCACAGTCAATAAAAACTAAAAATATATTTTTTATGACGGTAAGCCACCCTGTATAACCCATACCCCTGCTAATAGATATGCAAACTCTGAGATCACACAACAGTGGGGTAAGGGCAAATTCACTGACTTCACTGTACCACGATCCCATACAAAAGGCTGCTAGCATAACCTCCATAGAAAAGAACATTTGCTCATATGAGTGTTTGCTCTTACTTACAGCCTAAAAAAGTGTTCACTCATATGACAGTTTGCTGTTTTGCAATAAAACTATATATATAATAACTATATATTTATATATCTATCTATATATATATATATATATATATATATATATATATATACACACACACACACACACACACACACACACACACACACACACACACATATATATATACGTTTGCATAGATAAATAAGTTTATGCATATGAGTGCATGCATGCTCTAAATGTGTACTTGCATATGTATTAGTTTAATCAACATGAAGATTTAACTTATGATGTAACAGCTTCACAAAAGCATAGTTGTGGATGTATATATGTGATAAATGACATACATTTTTGCTCATTCATTCATTCTTCAGTTACCTTCTTAATCCAGTACAAGGTCATAGAGTGCTAGAGTTTATCCACTTACTCTATGGGTACAAGGCAGAGATACTAATTCAGGATGGGGTACTAGTTCATCACGGAATGCATACATACAGTTACTCATTCAACAAACACACACACACCTATGCACAATTTGGAGACATGACAGTTCACCTACAGCACAGCTTTGGGATGTAGGGAGAAACCAGATCACCCAGTAAAACCCATGTGGACTCAGGAAGGGTATGCAAGTTCCACCCATCCATCTATAACTCCCTTTTTCCATTTTTGAACATGGGGTTGGGGTGTCACATAGATAGAAAGAAGAAGAAATCAGTGTCTAGGACCTGAGCTAATATGTGTCATTTATTATATAAACAACCAGTCAGAGTGAGTGCTTTTGTTCATACGCTTCTTCAGACTTCAGAAGACATGACAGCTGAGAAGTTAACGGAAGAACCAAACACCGTGAAACAGCAATGATAATCAGCAAACTAACACAAAGTGGTCACACGCCTATCTTTTCTGTTCCCCCCTCATCCCCCATCATCCTGGCCACAAAAACACCTTCTCCCTGAAACCTGTTCCCACTGCTTACATAAGATCACTACTTAAACTAAAGCCATCTTCTCCTTCTGCTGACAATCTACCACTCCTCTTCCTAAAACTTGCCACCAGCTCAATAGCTTTCCCCTTTTCTATCCTGATCAAACAATCTATTAAGGAATCTACCACCCTCTCGATGTGGAAAAAATCTGTACTATACCTATTCACAAGGGAGGACACTCCACTGACCTCTCTAACTACAGGCCCATAGCCACCCTGTCCCCCCTCTCCAAACTTCTTGAAAAATATATATATAAGCAGCTCCTAGATTATCTTCTTCAGGAAAAACTCCTCACTCCTATCCAGCATGGCTTCCGCCCTAACCACAGCACAACTACTGTTCTAATTTCCTTCTCACAAGCTATCTCACAAGCCAGAGACAATAATAAACTTGTTTCCTGTCTATTTCTTGACGTCTCCAAAGCCTTTGATACTGTCTCTCAACAGAAACTTCTTACCAGATTGTCTGATCTCAGTCTCTCCTGTTCCTCACTAAAATGGTTCACAAGCTACCTCTCTAATAGGCAGAAGTCTGTCAGATGGCTGTCTGTCTCATCCTCATTCCTCCCAATTTATACAGGTGTACCACACAACTATATTCTCAGACCACTGCTATTTAATATCTTCACTAATGGCTTGCACACTTTCTGCCCCCACTCCTCCGTCATCCAATATGCAGATGATTCAACTATCATCTCCAGCTCAGACAATGTCCCACACCTCCACACTTTAACCCAAAACTCTTTCATCTCTTTCAAAACCTGGTTAACTGGCAATCAATTAATACTTAACCCCAAGAAAACTAAACTTTTCTTGTTCCAGCCCAAATCTCTTCCTCAGCATAAATCCTCATTTATCACAACTTCACTTGATAGCATTTTTATTAATGTAGAATCTAATACCAAGCTCCTGGGAGCTATCATTGATGATTAACTTAAAGTTGGCCTTCATATTCAAAATTGCATAAAAAAGACTCACCAGAAAATGGGCCTGCTCTACCAAAATAAAAAAAAATCCTCATCCAGGACTCTAGACTTTCCCTTGCCCATGCCTACCTTCTACCTAATCTACTCTATGCCTTACCAATCCTAACTAACGTACAATCTGCCCTAAAGTCTAAGCACGAACTCACTTATAATAAAATCACTAGATTTGTTAAAAACCAACATTACAATTCTCACCACAGTCTTTCTCTCAAATCTCTTTCCTGGTTTGAACTCCACCACCACCTCTTATTTCCTCAACTACTCCTCATCCACACTTCTTTCGGATTTTCCCAGTTAGGGTTCGCCACAGCAGATCACCTGTCTGCTGATGATTGGCAGTAGAGTTTTACAGTGTCGAGTTGCAAGCCCAGCACCCACGGAAGGCACACACATGCACGCACTCACGCCTAGGGTCAATTTAAAGTGTCCAATCTACCTACAGCATGTCTTTGGGATGTGGGAGGAAACCGGAGCACCCGGAGGAAACCCACGCGACCATAGAGAGGAGATGCAGACTCTGCACAGAAGGCACCCCAGCTGAGGATCGAACCAGAGAACCTCTTGCTGTGAGGCGACAACCCTAACCACTGCAACACCGTGGCTGCCCTATTCCTCATCCGCACTGTCCTTAACAAACCTACCTCCTGCCCTGCCATTTCATTCCCTCATTTCCTTATACACTCCTACTCACACTCTCAGGAGCTCAGACCAGTTCCTCTTGGATATCTATAAACCAAAAAAAAAATAAATAAATCATCCAACATCTATAAAGCTACACAATTGCCCTAGCCTGGAACTAATACTCATAACTTCAAAAAGGCCTTAAAAGAAATGCTACTAAACTCATTGATCTGCTGTTGCCAAAATCCAACCTAACTCTCTGACTCTTGGTCTTAGCTAATTTCTCTTAAACCTTCCATCCTCTACCTCCCTTTCTCCTTTTAGCTTATTACTATTTTTGTTTTGTCATTATCAGGGTTTTTGTGTGTCTAATGACCTTATTTTTGGGACGGTCACTTATGTTTAATGTATTTTAGTGTTTTTATTTGTTATTTAACACAGGTGGAGTTAGTTGCACTATTCTGAAAAACTTTTTAGAAAACTTTTAAAAACAAACTTTTAATAAAGATAATAATAATAACAACAGCCACAGTCAAACTTTGGCATGGAGAGCTATACCAAGAGCGCTTTTGGCAATAGGCCTTCTTCAGGTTATTACTTTTCTTGTTTGACTCGGTTACCGTTGGCAGTTCAGCAGTCTTCTTAATTGATTAGTATTTGAAAGGGAGTTTCATGATTTTGAGTAAAGTTTATCGATTACTTGAACAAGATGATTTGTGGGCTTGAGAAAAGATGATATACTCATATATAATATATATTTATTTTTATTTATTTATTTATTTATAGTTAGTTTGCCAGGATAGTCCATTGGGCCATGAGGAGCCCATTTTCAATGGAGTCCAGGGGAGAAAAGTTCCAGAAAATTACAGATTTAACATAAGAGTAAGTTATTAGGGAAATGTAATGTGCACAAATGAAGCAAAATTAAACAAACAGAAAAACACATATTAGTAGAGTGCACATATTAGTACAATGCAATAAGAGTAATATTTACAAACAGTCAAAGTTTTTAACAGTTTAACATATTAGCACAATGCAATAACAGAAACAGTCTACATTTTTTAACAGTTATGCTAATTCATGCAGTTAATTTCTACGCCACTGAATTGTACCATTCTAGGAGTTATGCTAATTCCTAGAGTTTATTAGGGGTACCAAACAATGGAAGCTACTGTGAATTATAGCTTATAGAGAGTAGCTATAGTGCAGGAGATTATGTGGGGTGGGAGCAAGAGCATTCCCATAGTGAAGTTAGGTGTGCGTGAAGTAAGGTTTTGAATGAAGAAAGGCTGCTGGTTGTGTGGATGAGAGGTGGGAGGGAATTCCAATGGTGTGCTAGAGAGAAGGACAGATATTTGCCTGGTAGACGGGCAGGTTTATGCAGTTCAATTAGATTTTGGGAATTAGATCTCAAAAGTTTATTTGATTGGTGCATTTTAAAGGTGGTAGCAAGAGAGGGACAGAGAGAGGGGGTGAAAATAAGTTTGTGTGCTTGGACAAGTTGAATATAGATGAGGTAATTGGACAGCTCAAGCCAATTCAATTGGTGTAGGGCAGTGCAGTGATGGGAAGTGGATCTATGACCGGTTGCAAATTTTGTTATTTTATTAAAGCAAGAGGAGACTTTAGTCTTGAGGGAGGATGTTAGTAAGGATAGAGGCACCGTATAGGAGGGATGGGATAAGGTAAAGTGTTGGCGAGGGTGTCTAGTGGAGGGAGAGATGTAACGGTTGTGGCGGTAAAGCATGCCTATTTTTTGTGTGTTTTTTTTATATTTACTTGTAGATGATTATCAAACTTCAGCTGGTCATCGATCAGAACTCCTAGTAGTTTAACATTAGAGACTATTTTGAGAGAGTATTATTTTGACTGGTGACTGAGAATGAAGTTTTATCTAGGGTGGTGGTTTTGGAAGCAGTAAATATCATGAGTTTAGTTTTAGTAGCATTGAGTGCTAGATGGTTGTCCATCATCCATTGCTCAGTGGAGGAGAAGGCATCTTGGGTTAATTTAACTAGGGTGGGTATAGAAGAGGCAGAGCAGATTATTGTTGAATCGTCAGCATGTTGGACAAGATTGGCATTTGGGATGGCTTGGTAGAGATCCTTTATAAATATATTGACTAGAAGGGTGACTAAAATTGAACCCTGGGGGACACCTGTGGGAGTATTGAGAAAAGGGGAGGTGGCTTTTTTCCATCTGACTGCTTGTTGCCTGTTTGAGAGGTAACTGGTAAAACAGTTAATAGAGGAGTGGGATAGATTTAGTTTGTAGAGTTTAGTGAAAAGAAGGTTATGAGAGATAGTTTGAATATCTTAGAGAGGTCAAGGAGGAGAGTGGACACGATGTGGCCAGTGTCACTGGCCTTATTAACTGTTTCTAGGAAGGAGAGGAGAGCTGTAGTAGTGCTGAGGCTGGGTATGAAACCATGCAGAGTAGGTGTTAGAAGTTGGTTGTTTATGAGGTAAGGTAAAAGTTGTAGATGGATGCATTTTTCGAGAAGTTTAGAAATGGGGGAATAAGATAGCGAAAGGTTGAAAGTTTGTGATATTATTGTTATTACCACCTTTATGGAGTGGAATAATAAAGGCCTTTTTCCAGAGCTGGGGAACTTGACATTCGATTTATAAGAATGCAGATGGGAAGAGCTATGCCTTCTGCAGCAACTTTTAAGAAATATGAGGATATATCATCAGGGGCATTGGAGCCGGGTTTCAATGTTAGCAGAAGTTTTTTTATAGTGGCTGTAAGGATGGGGTTGAAGTAGAAAGGAGGAGATTGGGAGCAGGAGATGCTAGGGGAGGGAGGGATAGGTGGAAATAAGGGTGGGGAAGCCGAATGGGAAGTGAAGGATGATGTAAGTTTACTTATGGAATCAATAAAGAAAGTGTTAAATTGGGTGGCTAAGTCCAAATCAGAGGCATCTGGATCAGGGTAGGGGTATTCCTTTTTTCCAGGGTTGAGAAGGGAGGAGATTCCATGACAGAATTTTTGGGGGGTTGGTGTTATGGTTGGTTTGGAGTGTAGAGAAGTAAGCTTTGCGGTCTGAGATAATAAGTTTTTTTACTTTGTTACGAAGTGTTTTAAATTCATTAAGGGTGGTGATAGTTTTATTTTTGGAATAACGTTTCCAGGCTTTATCCCAGAATCGCATGGCTAGTAAGGTATTTTTGGTTAGCCAAGGTACAGGACTGCTTCTTATGCATTTTGTTTTCAGAGAGGCAAAGGAGTCAAGCAACTTGAGGAAAGTTGAGTTAAAGTAGGTAACATCATTTTCTAAGGGAAGGGTTTTTAGTGGGTTCCAGTTCATTTTTTAGTGCATTTGAGAATGTGCTAGGACTTAAGTTTTTCAGACAGTGAGTGAAGGTGTAGGTATGAGTTAGTTGTATGGAGGGAAGACGGTGGGCAAAAGTGGGGAAGTGGTTGCCTAATGGGTCAGGCAGAGTGCCACTATCAGAGATGTAATGTGGATGAGAAACTAGAATCCAGTCCAGGGTGCTTCCAGTAAGGAAGTTCTTGGAAGGCATAGTTGTCGAGTAAATAAGCTGAGTGAAGTTATGCAAGTTTATATTAAGTGAGTTTGTAGGAGACTGAATTGTTGACCAGTTAATATTAACATCACCCATTATTATAGTTTCATTAGTGATGTTGTTAGAGAACCAGGAGAGAATATGTTCAAGGTGTGAGATATTGTCTCCAGGAGGGATATAAAGGCAGACTATGCATATACATTTATGTTTGTTAATATGAAGTAGGGTTAGAATTAGTTCTGCCTTGCCAAATTTGGGAATAGGTTTGGTATAGGGGGTAACTAAGTGGGATGAAGGGTAGAGGAGAACAACTCCCCTCCTTTTTTATGTGTTCTTATATATATAATGCAATACAATACACACATACACACACACACACACACACACACACACACACACACACACACACACACACACACACATTCATTTATTCCATTTTGTTTGGTTCATTGCTAGCATCACACATATTTCTCCAGCAGCACAGGTTCTTTTAGTATAATAACTGTCTTATGCAATGTATTTTCAGGAATCTTTGTAATGTAAATTGAATATGTATGACAATGGATTCACTATACAATCTCAAAATACTGAAATGTCGAATTTCAGTATTTTGAGACTGAATAGTCGAAAAACCACATACACGAAAACCCACAATAAAGAACACTACAATTGCGACCATTCACACACACACACACACAGACACACACACACACACACACACACACACACACACACACACACACACACACACAGACAAACCAGTACATAATCACATGCACAAATACACCTACCTAACTAAACAAACAAAACAACACACACAAACACATTTAACCTACCTATAGGCAGGGGGGCAATCTCCCCTGCACTCCCCACGTGGGGGGCTGCGCCCCCCACACACCCCTACTTATATATTCTAACTCCAAGGTCACACTAAACACGCAAACACACAACAAACACCACCGCACACACTAAAATCCCTACCCATTATCCTCAAACACACAACACTTACCTGAAACCCCAGATAAATCCACAAACCGCACCACACGTCACGAACGCAACACCACAATAGTGGCGGATTCGGCATAGTGTAGTTTCGGTTAACTGCATTTTCCACTATTCGGTCTCGACGTACTGAATTTCGACATTTCAGTACGTTGAGATTTTCTAGTGTATCCATGACAATTTGGTTCTTGTCAGTTTGTTATGATTTTGCATGATTTATTGCTTTGTCTACTTTAACATGATTCTCTCTCTGTCTCTCTCTCTCTCTCTCTGTGTATCAGTTTAATGTAATATGAAACAATTGTTTCCAGTTCCCTAAAACATATTTAGCATTTGAATTAGTCAAGCCATGTAAATTTCCACCATATGTAACTTAAAATTCATTTAAGATTAATACCTTTCTAACAGGAACTCTGTGGTTTACTGCCTTGTCAAGGGAGTAGAGGAAATATGTACCATTCTTGTAGGTGCTGTTTCATTCTTTATGTTCATAGAATGTATTTGTAAGTCTGAGCAAACTTAACATTGATGTGATCGACATACATGCATATATGTGCATATCTAGCTATATCTATATATCTTTAACTAAACATATCTATATCAGTATATGGGTCTACTTCAGAAGACTAACAAACCAAAAGACTGAACCCCAAAAGACTGAAAAGTCATAATACTGAACACATTGGTTGGCTGTGCCCTCCACACCCCCCTGCTAACTATATATACCAACTCTGAGATCGCACAGCAGTGGGGAAGGGGCAAATTCCATCATTCAGTATTTTGAACTTTTAGTCTTTTGGGATTCAGTCTTTTGTTTTTTCCGTCTTCGGAAGTCAACCCATCTATATATGCATATACATATATATATATATATATATATATATATATATATATATATATATATATATTGGTGTTGGGAGGAACTCTGTAATTGGGTGTAAAAGTTCTTTTTATCTTGTATAATAGCTAGTTTAGTCATGTTTCTTTTTTGTTTGAAACTAAGGTGGTCAAAAGAGTCTTTCGTGGTTTGCCATTTAGTCTAGGCTTTGTTCCTACTAAGTATAAGTTGTTTAGTGTTACTTGTAAGCCATTGTGCTGTCCTGGATATCATGCGCATAGAACGCATGGGTGCATGATGATCAAGAATAGAGAGAAAGGTATGGTTAAAGTGGTTAACAGCGTCGTCTAATGGCAGGGTTTGTAGAGGTGACCAGTTAACTAGGCTAAGTTCATATTGAAACTGATGGGGGTCAAAATGTTTTCTGCTGCGAGATAGTCGGATAAGGGGAGGTTTTGCTAGATGTGTTTTGTGCCTAATAATGTATGTTAGTGAGTGGTCACTAAGGTCATCTGGGAGGGTTCCTGTTGAGTACTTTTGTTGGGGGCTATTTGTCAGAATCCAGTCTAGTATGGTTTCTTTATTATTGCTTTTATTTGTTCTAGTTGTTGAATTAATGGTTTGATGGAATCCATGGAGGTTAATGTGGGTAGATGGATTCATTTGTTTGCATACGTTCCAATCAATGTTAAAGTCGCCTAATAATATAGTTTCTTGAGGTAGAGTGGTTGAGAACCAGTTTAGTAGGCCTTCTAATAATGGAGGATTGTTGCCTGGGGGAAGATAAGCACAGATAATATTTATGGTTTTGTGTGGACTGAGGGAGAGTTTGGAGATAATAATTTCGCTATTAGTGTCATTTGGAGGGGTATAGGTTGCTTTACATACTTCTAGTCCAGTTTTGTAGAGTATGGCTACTCCGCCCCCTTTTTTTTGTTAGGACGGTCTTGTCTTAGGATGTTATAACCAGGGGGGATAATTTCATTGTCTTTTATAGTGGGTTTAAGCCAGGTTTCGGTAAGGCAGAGAATATCAACTTGTTGGACTTCTAGTAGGGCATGAAGGGCAGGAACTTTGTTGCAAATGCTACGGATATTAAGATGAGCTATAGAGAGAGAGATTTGGGAGGTGAAGTGTGTGGTGTAGACATAATTTTCATTTGTTGGGAATTAGGGGAAAGTACAGAGGTTTCAGGGCCTGGATTAGGGTGTATGCCCCCATCTCTTAATGACAAGTTTTGTTTCAGTGAGGGCTTATAGTAGTGGATGTGTTTTGAGAGTGTATGAATAAGGTATTTAATATGTGAGAGACGATGGTATTTCGGTTCAAGATATGAGTTGTTGTATATGGGACAGAGATAGGTAGTAAGTATAGTTGGGGGGGTAGTTAGGGTGTGTTTATGTGGGATGCTAACAGTAGAACTTAGAGGTTGCTCATAGTAGGTTATGATGTAGGTAGAGGAGAGAGAAGTTAATATAGTTAGTAGAAGGAGGGGGAGGTGTGTGTGGGACATGCTGAGTTGAGTAAGAGACTGTGTTATCTTCAACTAGGTATATGGTCAGAGAGGTAGTGGGTGGGTGAGGGAGGAGATTGTTGAGTGGGTGGGGAGAGGAAGAGGTTCAGATTGGTGAAGGTTGTGGAGGGTGTGGCTATGTGGGAATAAATGTAGAGGTTGCAGGGGCGGGTGAGATTTGGGGGCAGGGAGGGGAGCGGAGTGAGCCCGCAGGGCGAACAGAGCGGGAAGAGCCAAAGGAGTAGAAAAGTGCTGAGAGGAAACAATCAGCCAGGTAAAAACAGCAGGTAAGTGAGAAACTGATAGTATGACTAGTAAGAAGGAATTGAGTATGTTATAAGCAGATGTGCAGTAGACAGATCTCAAGGGAGGTACATAGGCCAGGGGAAGGACAATGTGTATAATAGTGTAAAGCTCGAGGTAGAAGGCAGGAAAACCAGTAAGCTTATCAAAGATACAGAGAGGGAGGAACTATAATTGCAAGGGAGGTGTGTAGTAGGCAAAAGTTAGAAGCAAGTTTATGGAGGGAGGTAATGGGAGTAGAGCAGGAATGGAAGTAAGGAGAGCAAAGCCGTATTAAGGGAGGAGAGATAGTGAAAAAAACAAGGGTAAAATGGCAGTGTAGGAATGAGGGTCTGGTTTGAAAGATAAGGGGGACTGGTGATGGCTGCTGGTAGTCCAGGGCAGGTTGGTAGGCTAGGCACGCAGTTACAGTGTTTAGGGTCATATATCTAGGTTTTACATACTTAGGCAGTCTTTCCTTTAGATATAGGACGATATAGAAGATTAATGTCTGGATGGAGGTACTGGACACAGTTCTGGACACTGTTCGACTCCGCCAGTAGGGCCAAGAGTCTTAGATAAGGTGTAGCTTGGTCCCGATGAAAGGGTGAAAGCTTTCTGGAAGGGAGAGAGAGATGTAGAAGGGAGAACAAGAAATTACTTTAAACGTGAGCAAAATACAAAATAAAATAGTTAACTAAGCACTTTTAAAAATAAACATGCCCTTTAGCAGTGAAAAAACATAGTTTGAACATATTCCCATGTAGATGTGGCTAACAGTTAGGAGCGCTATGTTCTATAATGGCAACTAATTAATTAACGCTAAACGCTGTTATCTAGCGTTACTAAGAAAGCAGTCAAACTCACATTGAACAGTTAGGAGAGCTATGTTCTATAATGGCGACTAATTAATTAACGCTAAATGCTGTTATCGAGCGTTACTAAGAAAACAATCAAACTCACATTGAACACAGTAGCAGACCCCTATACAGTTATAAAACAATGTTAAATCACTCAGAACTATGACGCATTGAAAGCGCTAAGTCAAAAACATTAGGTGATGGACGCTGTAGCAGACCCTTATTCAGTTGTGATACAAGGTTAAATCACTCAGTACTACGACACATTATATTATGTTTTTTGTAAAAGATATGGAAAGGAGAAGACCCTGTAAGCGTTCCGCTACTACCATAGACACATAGTCAGAGAGACAGCAATTAACATTAATGAGATAGCATGTGCGTAAATGCAGAGAACGCTATGAACAGCCAGCTATTATCACAGACCCATATCGTGAGAGATAGTATATAACAGCAATCAAATGGCCTGTGCGTAACAGTGTTTATAAAGAGACTTTACTTAAAATCAAATCGTAACGCGTTCAAGCAAGTAACCATATTAGAGCAATCAGTGCTGAATCCTTATTGCTGACAGGAGACTGGGAAGTAGATACGCCGTCTCAGTTTGACGCTGTATACAGAGTTGCGTCTACTAAATAAACAGCTTACTATAAACCAGGCATTGATTCATTGATATACATGGCAAAAACAGAAGTAAGTAAGTACAAAATCACTGCGTATAGCTCACCCAGTTATCCATCTCAGTGTGACGCTGTTTACAGAGACGCGTCCACTAAACAAACAGCTTACTATAAACCAGGCAGGCACAAAAACCAGGCACAAAAATTCTGGAAATTTATTAACACACTACTATCCCCCGGCAAAGTTGAAACTCCCAACCCACTAGGCTCTCACCCTGACTCTCCCTTACATACTGCAAATGCATTCAATAACTTCTTTACTTCTACAATACTTAATCTAGTCAACCAACAAAGCCCTGACCCTGCTCTACTAGGTAACCCAAACTGCACCCCACCACCATTTCACCTTAAACCCATACCCACCTCCTATATTCTTTACCTACTTCAAAAACTTAAACCTTCTACCCCCTCAGCCGACAAAATACCAGCAGAATACCTCCAGCTAGGAGCCAAAGCTATTGCCTACCCAATCTCTATACTAATTAACAGAACCATAAAAGAAAGTACTATACCTTCACTATGGAAAATCTCCCATATCATCCCTCTCTTTAAAGGGGGTGATTCTTTTGAATACTCTAACTACCGCCCTATTGCGCTGCTATCTCCTATAGCAAAAATAATGGAGAAATGCATCCACAAACAGTTACTTAATCACCTCTTATACAATAATCTCCTAGCAAACTGCCAAGATGGATTTCGTCCCTACCATAGCACCACCACAGCCTTACTATCCTTTATTGACTCCATTAATAAAAACCGAAATAATAATCTTCTTTCATCAGCATTCTTTGTAGACCTGTCAAAAGCATTTGACATGGTGAATCACCAACTACTCTTACATCGCTTAAAATCTCTTTCTCTTGATAACATTGCCTTTAACTGGTTTACTTCCTATCTTCAAAATAGGAAACAAGCAGTGTTATGGAACAACAATCTTTCCGAGCTTCTACCCACCTCCCTAGGAGTCCCTCAGGGCTCCATCCTTGGTCCTCTTTTATTTTCAATCTTTATTAACGACCTACATCTTGTCACCCCTCTAACTACTTGTATTCAATGCGCTGATGATACCACCATCATTTGTTCTGCCTCCAACCAAACTGACCTACACTACCTTACCCAAAAAACTTTTACTACCATAGAGCAATGGTTCTCTAATCACTGTCTACTCTTAAACCCTAAGAAAACTAAACTTCTCCTCTTCTTACCTACACACCAATCCCCCTGTATTAACTTCTCTCTTACTTCTAACAATGGCACCCTTATCTCCCCTGACCAAACAACCAAACCTTTAGGCATAACTATTGACAACCTACTTAAATTTGACTTTCATATTAACTCAATCATAAAAGCAACTAATAGAAAATTAGGTTCTCTTTACAGAATCAAATCTTTATTAACTCCTGAAGCCAGAACCACCATAGCTAGAACACATCTTATCTCCACACTCCTATATGCTTCCCCTATATATACTAACCTTTCTAAATATAACATCAATAAGCTTACATCAACCTACAATAACATTGCCAGATTTGCCACTGCCTCCCCATATAAAACACATCACTGCAGAAACCTCCACTACCTCGGATGGCTAGAGCTACCCCACCTAATTCAATACTATCAGCTCACTATAGCCCAGAAAGCCCTTCACCACCCTGATAATATACCTATGCTCTCTACTCTTATAAAGCCCTACAACAACCATAGTTATCTTATCCTGATATTTTGTCACATCTGTAAAACCAGCAAAAGCTAGTGCAGCAGTCTTGCATACTTAATAAACTATGAGGGTAATAACTCTTATTTATATCTCCCTTAAAATTCAAAGATATTTCTGGTTGTAGTAACGGTGTTTTGTCAAGTAACAGGCATCAGAATGCCATTAAATATTTTACTACTGACATAGTGCTCCTGGCTTAGTTAAACCCTGCTTTCGGACATTTGCTCCACTAAAACTAACTACATAGCCAGCTTTTAGTCCCTGCAAAACCATGGCTGCAGGGCCCCTTAATCATCTTTGTCTGTGTGGGGCCCCACAAAAGCTGCTGCTGATTGGGGAAAAATGAGGAATGAAAAATGCATTAATTTCCTAATTATCCTCTTTAACATGAACAGGGCTGTGATATGACCCTGTTAGGATGAAGATGATAATGAACATGAACAATATAAGCACTAGAGGGATCAGCAGCCCAGAGTGACTTACCTCAGTGCAAACTTTGGATTTTAAGAAGAGCTGATGCTTCCGATCATCAGGGATAGTTTCTCTTTCAGGTAGTTTTATAACTAATACCAGAACACCTGATTATATAACTCAATTTCTTTGCTTAAGAATTCAGTACAATCCCAAAAATAATAGAATAAATGCTCAGAATCATAAATATGTTTAAATATTTATCTAATTCACTTATAAAGTTACTAGAATAACATATTTTGCATCAACATCTATTTTTGGACAATAAGTATAAAACTCAGATGTCTGGATTAATTGACTGTTTGTAATCCTGAATGATTTACCAGCAAATCAGACTTTGGATAAAGCAAAAGTATGAACAAAATCAGGGAAGGTCTGTGAAAGTAGGGACAGTGACAAGTATGCATCACTCCTCAATGGGATAAATCTTACTGCTTCTGCTGTTTGATGACTGCTAAACAGCAGTGACTAATCTGGTGTGGCAGTACCAATGTTGCACAAGGCATTGCTGTTTGCTGAAATTAAGTACATAACTAGTACTGCTGTGGCTTATGCATGCATGTTGTGTGTGTGTGTGTGTGTGTGTGTGTGTGTGTGTGTGTGTGTGTGTGTGTGTGTGTGTGTGTGTGTGTGTGTGTGTGTGTGTGTGTGTGTGTGTGTGTGTGTGTGTGTAAAAAACATCAATGATTTTTATCTGTGCATGCACCCAATAATGCCAGGACACAGACATTATTCTTCTGTGTATCAGTAAAAAATGTACCTAACAAGTAATTATATTTCGAAAGTAAGACAGAACATATATCACAGAACATCCAGACACTTAGATATTCTTGGAGCCTGGTTGCCCCCACTCACCAGACTGTCTAAATGGATAATGGGGACTCCCTTTATCATCCTTGGCTCTGTGGGGGCCCCCACCAAAGCTGTTGCTTGTTGGAGAAAAATGTATCAATTTTCTGAATACGCTGTTTAACCTGAATGGTGCTGATATATGACCCTTTTAGGATAAAGCTAATAATAGCCTCTGTTTACAACCACACCCATTCTAAAACCAGCCCTGCTCAAATGTGTGTGTGTACATAAAGCTGCTACAGGTTATGCGGGCTAGAGATTGTGTGGATATTACATCTTTAATTTTCATCACAGTCAAACCTTAGAGGTGTGCACATGAAGTCATTATGAGCTGAGGGCAGTGTTTCTCACAGACCTCAGAGGTATACAAAGAAGGTTACTATAGCTTGTGTAAGAGAGGTGTACTGTCTAGGAGCAACAAATTTGAATATTACTGAAATCATTCTCACAATCACATACTAGGCACATATACATGTGGGGTGAAGAACATGCTATGTATATGTATATCATCAGTCACTTGAAATATATGACAAAGGCAATTTAAATCTCTGCTTTTATCCCAGTCTAACACCAGAGGGATGCATAGGCAGTGACTTGTCTTTATTAGAGAGTTAGGGAGGTAGGCAGTATTTCCAGATAAGACTTAAATATTCTCACAACTACTGGCTTGTTAGTTTACTGTAAGCTACAATTTTGTCAGCTTTGAAAATTATGCCTTGAAAGAAAAAAAAGACTGAAATTATTTTTTCTTCATAATTTTATTTAGGCAACCATTGGAGTAAAATGTTTAAAAAATGCTCTAAAATGCATCCCAGACCATCTGTAAACCTGTGGCTTCTTGGGCCCTGACTTGAGTTATTTTCTAAATGGTTATTACTGGGCTGTCTTGTTCAGGAAAGGTGTGTTGAAGGATGCAAGGAAAACTAAAGCTGAACCACAACAGTGAATTTCTTTCCTTAATCATAATTTCTGTTCAAGCTATTATTGGATGAAAAGGTTGTGTAAAATGCACTTTAGAGCATATAGAAAGTTATGGCTTCTTGAAAAAGCTTAGAGTAAGGCAAAATGTGAGATAAGGAAGAAAAAGGTAACATGGATGGTATGGGGGAGAAGGACTCAGAGGAGAGGACTGGGGGTGTGTGTGTGTGTGTGTTGAAATGTAGGCCCAGTCATCATTTCACTTTAAGTCCAGACCTGTACATAGACTTGTTGCAATGTATCACTGTTGCAACTAAGTGCCAGTAACTCTAACTGCCCCTTTGTTAGACAGCTCAACATAGTGATAGTGTGATACATAGGCCTGTTGTAATGTAAAAGCTTGTAGCTGCAGGTCTGTCTGTGGATACTGCTCCTAAAGGTTTGCAGCATGAAATAAAAGGTTGCTTAGGATGGATGGCATTGTTAGGATGATGCTTCTGCAACAACCTAAAAAACCTTCGCTCATCTAGTAAAATCCTGATTCAAACTTCCCTATCTAAGAACACTGCAGGTGACTCTATATTTTCCAACTCAGTTGGTAAAATATGGAATCAACTCCCTCCCGACCTAACAACCCAAACCTCCATCTCTCTGTTTAAAACTAAACTAAAACACTATCTAACCAACCACTGGCAATGCTCCTGCAACAACCCAAGCTGATCTTTCTACTCCTCACATCTCCTGCATACGTTTTACTTTCTCCCAGCTCAAAGCTTTCAGTGTTCTCAATTCTACTAGAAATGCTCTCTCTAATCTAGTAACTATACCCTTCTCTATATTCTCCTGCTAACTTTTAAACATCTTATTGTATCCTGTCTCATTCTACCCATTCCAGTACTCAAGTAAAAGCTTTATCTCCTATTTCCTTTCTGTACTTTCCTCATATTGTCATTTAAATGCCTAAAGTATTTTGTGCTTGAATTTCCTTTGTATTGTGTACATACTTTTCATGCTTGTAATGCCTTATGTATTATGTATATACTTTTTTGTTATTATGTATTAGATAGCGGAGCTTTTCTCCTCGGGCCTCCACTGAAAATGGACATGCATCCAGTTGGACTAGCCCGGTTAACAAATGTAAAATAAAAAAATAAAATATATATATATATTAAATGGAATCCAAAGCTAAGTTTGTAAGAATTAACTTTAAAATGGTTTTAAGCTCCTTTACAACATACATGAGTTGTTTTAAAAATGCTGGTAAACAGTTTTTTAATACAATACATCCAGACTCTTTTAAGACATTTCCATAAAATGTTAGCAAACAGAATAAATAAGTAAATACACAAAAACAATTTTCTAGAAGAAACGTGAACATTTCTTGAACTGTTAAAAACATAATCCTACAATTTACTAGTATCTTGATTTTTTTAAGTCAGTGAATAAAAAAATAAATGCCTTGGCTTTTGTCACCTGCCAAAATCTTTCTTGACATTACCCGACCCATTTCATTTTCACAGTCTCACTGACTTTAATGTTAGGATTGTTTTTTTTTTTGTCCAAGGGCCATGTAACTCGCTTTGACTCCTAGTTTGCCTTAATTATTCACAGGCTGTTATTCACTGAGTGCTTCACTTTAAGCATGTGGTACTTCGGAGATATAATGTGAGGATTCAGAATGCACTAAAAGCATTGTGAAGATGATTTAATGTTCACAGAGGGAATGTATCTGCTCATAGTTTTGCCTTGAAATCTACCTGAAAGTTTGTCTGATTTAAAGCGCTGTTCATTTACTTAGTGTTGTTAAATATTTATATTTCAGCCTTGAAACTAAGGACTCCTATCTCTGTTCCTTAATATTATGTGATCTTGACACCACCTCTTCTGTTTTACCTCTGTTCCCTGAACTTTTCTTAAACATTTTGATACTTTTTATATTAACCTTTTTTCCTGTGTTTCTTCCAGAAATAGACAGCTATCGGTAAACCCCTTCTGAAATGTTACAAAAAACAAATGTTGCCATATTAGCATTGTCTTGAAAGTAAAACAAAACTGAGTTAGGAGCATATACTTCAAATAGGAAATAAAAGTTATCCACATTTTGACCTTAGATCTCTTCAGAAATAACTTAACAGATAAAACTCAAAGCCAGTCGAGACTGTATTGCCTTTATTATCTTTTAGGTTATTATTGAAGAAGACCCCAGGGTTATTTTCCTCATCACTTTCCTAAGCATTGGTCCTCCTTTCCTTTGTCTATTTGTTTTGTTTCTTATAGTGTTGCCCTAAAGCATCTCCTTTATGACTTTTCTCTGTGTTTTCCCATTGTTTCTATCCTCCTTTTTTACTTTTTCCCCTTCTGTTTCTTCAATATATTTTATAGCCTCTTCTTTTTAGAATGCTGCTATTTATTTATTTATTCAGATATATTTTTCTTATTCAGTGCGTCTGTGTGTGTGTGTCTGAAACCACACTTCGGCTACACAATACATGATTTTTATGAAGTGTGTTTTGTGTGTGTGTGTGTGTGTGTGTGTGTGTGTGTGTGTGTGTGTGTGTGTGTTATGTGGAAATAGCATGGTCAGAAAGTCAAAAAAAGTGATGGAACTCAATAATGTATAGTACAGGCATAATGCAGTCCTGTAGTAGGGTAGGTGAGAAAGTCATAAGCAGTTTAGGCAGGATCTGTTGCTTCACTAGGTAGGGAAATACACAGATATGTGGTTAAATAACCTATATATTACTTGAAATCCATATATTCTTTGTTACTGTCTGATGGGAAATGAATTATCATTACTTAGAGTTTTATTTTTCCTTGAGATAATTCTAATGAAGTTAATAAATCATATATATATATATATATATATATATATATATATATAGATAGATATATATAAACAGTTATAAAATAAGAAAACATGACATTAGAGAACATGGTTCCAAAATCATCGAATGCTATGGCTTCCTACCTGTATACCACACTTTTCATATCCTACATTGCAGAACTACCAGTTGCAGATTACTGATGGAGATGCTATGTGTAAAAATGGGAAAAGGGGTTCTGGATGGATGCATGGATGGATGGATGGATGGATGCTAGGGTATATTTCCAAGCATGGTGCAAACTATAAGGTAAGGATATGTAAAATCGGAATAATATCTGAATAATACACCACTACAATTACTTCTGTTATTTGTGTCACATACATAGGGACAATCCACTCTATACATAACTTATGCAGATCTGCTGTCCCATAGCAATGAAGTGAACAAAAATTGCACAGCACTCAACACTAAATGACATGTCCCCAGTAATGGATAAGTAAAAACCCTGACAACGTAATGAATAGCAGTACACTTAAAAGGCATAATACTGAATGTACAATGTAGAAATGTTAAAATGCTGAAATCAAAATACTGTATCTGCTCCCTCCACTCACAAGGGAGTGATAATTGTTTTGTTAACAATCTGTATGCTGTTGCAGTGCATGCATGTAGTACACATATGCTATCAGCAGGCATTTTAAGTTCCGCATTGTAACGGTTCAGCATTCTGACATTACAGCATTATGCTTTTAGTATTATGACCCCGTATAACACTATTTAGCAAGCTGTCTGGCTCTCTCTCTCTCTATCTGTATATATATATATATATATATATATATATATATATATATATATATATATATATATATATATGTGTGTGTGTGTGTGTATATATATCTACATATATATATCTATATCTCTATCTATCTATATATCTATATATATATCTATATATATATATATATATATGTCTATATATATATATATATATATATATATATATATATATATATATATATATATATATATATATATATATATATATATATATATACATATATATATATATACAAAATGTATTGCTACTACCAGGAAAATGAAACTTATACTATGTGTTGAGGCCTGGGTGGCCTGTCTGGAGCTAAGAAAATGCTGACACGGAAAGTAGATTTAAGCGCTTTCGTTCACTGCTTTTATTGAGCAATATGAACTTCTTCAGAAATCTACTTTTCAATGTTTTACTTGCAGTATTTATAGCACAGTTAAAAAGAGGAGGAGACAAGCTAATCATGTAGCCATGTAAAGGAGGAGATATGTATGTGATCTGTGGGGGTTGGTAACCCTTGTGTGAATTTAGCTGAGCCATTTAAGAAGATGTGTATGTGATCTGTGGGGGATGGTAACCCTTGTGTGAAATTTATCTGAGCCATTTAAGAAGGCTTTTGATATTTAAATTTCCATTTAGGCCTGGGGGGATGTCTGCCCTGAGTTCTACCTGCCATTTTAGTTCTTGTACTTCCAGGAAGGTGTTGGAAGTTTGTGTGAACATGTGTACTTGTTCTAACACTAGGAATTTGATGGCTGGGGGGGTGTGTGCTGCAGGTGAGGGTATGCCTGGCTAGTGCATTGGAGCCATCATGCTTCCTGATTGCTTGCATATGTTCTTTAATTCTGTCACTGAGCTTTCTAGAGGTCATGTCGACATAGAAGCTTGGGCAGTGGTGACAGTTGGCTAGGTACACTACGTTGCTGCTGTTGCAGTCATAGTGATGTCTGAAAGAGTATGGGGTACTCCTGTGTGGAAGTTGGCATGAGGGAGTGGTGCGGATGTGTTTACAGCACACACACAGTGTCTGCAGGGGTGGGTGCCAACTAGGCTAGGTGGGCCTGTTTTGCCTGGGTCTGTTGGTTGCCTCTCAAACAGTGTTTTAAGAGAGTTGGTTCTCTTGTAGCAAAATATAGGTACCACCCCTAGGGTCTTGTATAGTTCTGTGTGCTGGTGATAATGCCCCAGTACTTAGAGAAGGTTTCTCTAATGGTGGTGCTGTCACTACTGATGGGGATGGGGAAACGCGGCTGAGGTGTTGTTTCTTCCTTCACTGGTTCAGAGAAACCATAGGTGAGGATGGGCTTGTGCCGGGTGTGTCTATTCTCTGTGGCAGCTTTGCTGATGAACTGAGGGGGATAATTTTTGTCCGTGAATAGTTGGGTCAGTAACTTGCATTGGAGTGTGAACTCCTGATTGTTGCTGACTAGACGGCTGAACCGGACAAATTGGCCCTTGATGATGTTCCTTTTCATAAAGCCTGGGTGCTGGCTTCTGTAGTCAAGGAGGTTGTTTCTGTGGGTGGGTTTCCTGTAGAGAGTGGATGAGAATCTGTTCTCTTTAGTGTCCAGGGATAGCGTCACATCTAGAAAGTTCACTTTGCTTCCTATGTCTGAGATGGTGAAGGACAGGAACTTTATGCTGTCTCTGATCTCTGTTAGAAACATATCCAGTTCTTCTTGTGAGCCCTTCCACAGGAACACCATATCATCAATATAGCGCTTGTAGAGCGCTACTTGTTGGAAGCCTGTGAGTTTTGTCAGGGAGTCTGTTTCCCATGAGCTTAATACCAGGTTTGCATAGGAGGGGGCCATTTTGGCTCCCATGGCTACGCCTCTTAGTTGCTGGTAAATTTGGTCTTCGAAGGCGAAGAAATTGTTGTTTACTACTATCTTGAGCAGGCTGATGAGTGTGTCTGTTTTGGTGGGGTTGTAGTTTCTGTGTGTGGTCAGGTATCTTCTGACCATTTCTGTGCCTTCTGCATGTGGGATGCTCAGGTAGAGAGCTTCTATGTCCAGTGTGACAAGGGTCAGACTGGTTACATCATTTAGGGCCTGGTATTTATGGATTTCTTGCAGGAATGACCATGAGTCTTTTAGGTAGAACACTGAACTTTGGACTATGGGGTTGAAATAATAGTCCAATAGTTCTTATATGTATTCTGTCTTTGTCCTCTTTGAGGACACTATGTGTCTCGGGGGGGGGGGGGGGGGTCTGCTTGGTTTTTGTGGTTGGGGAGTCCACTGCCATGAATTCAAATTCTATGTCAGAGATTTTGTTGTCTGTTAACATCTTGGCTTAGTTGGTTGTCTATGGTTCTGAACTTGTTTAATACCGTAGGCTTAGTGACTGGGTGGTAGCAGGTGCTGTCTAATAGGATCTCTAGCATCTTGTTGTTATAATTGGATTTATCCAAAATAACCACCCCTGCCCCTTTGTCTGCTTTTTTTATGACAACCTCTTGGTTGTTTTTAAGGGAGGTGAGGGCTGTTGCTTCGTCCTTGCTAAGGTTGTAGTACCTATGCTTGGGCTTCTGGTCTAGTAGCTCCCTTATTTCATTTTCGCACACTTTGGAAAATGTGCTAAGGCTGGGGTTCAGGGTTGGGTTCCAGATGCTCTTCCTTTTCAGTGTCATAGGCCCTACCCAGCTGTCTTCACTATCTAGTGTTTCCTGGCTGCCTGTGGGGTCCTCGGGTGCCTCTGGGGGCACATAGGGGGATGTGACAGTAATACTGATCATTGGGTCAAGTGTAGGTTGGTGGCTGCTGGGTTGGGACCTTGGATTATCTCTGTTGAACCTGGGATCCGCTGGCTGCTCCATTGGGCTGAGGTTTCGAGCTACTGGTGGGCTGTCTGTGGGATCTGCCACCTGGGGCTCAGTACCACAGCAGCGAGCTATGAACAAGGCTTCCGAGGGCTGTCCATATCTGTGGCACTGGGTTGTGGGCGCTGTCTTTTTGTCCCCCCTAGTATGCTTATTGATGCTGCTGATGGGGGTGCTGGTTCTGTTAGGGTGCTCGCTCACGTGGTAGCTCGTCTCTGATCCATGATTGGTTTCAGACACATAGGCTGCCTTTGTGATCATGAGTATGCTGGTGCTTGAGTGCGGGTAGTGGTATGCGGCAGGGCTTTGATGCTTGCCTCTGCTACTATTTGCTACACTTGTTGCTATAGATGACTTATCACCAAAGCATGCAAGATTCATACATTTTTCATATTCCTTAGCTTTTTTGTCGCTCTCTTTAGTTGGCGTGCATACATTAATGGCAATATTCTCATTATTTGCCATGGATACATTAATGCTCTCATTATTTGCTTTAATATTAGCTCTAATTGCATTTGATGTAACATCTTTGCCACTGGTGCCTTCGGCATCTGTCTTGTTGTTAGAACAGGCTGCATTACTGTTAGTACGAATGCTAGTACATTTGCAAACTCTGTTAGACCTGGCTGCACTACTGTGGGTACCTTCGGCTTCTGTCATGCTGTAAGAACAGGTTGCATTACAGTTAGTACGAACGCTAGTACATTCATTAATACAGTTAAAAATGGCTGCATTACTGTGGGTACAAATGCTAGTACTTTTGCTAATATATTTGTTTACTGTGACGTTGTCTCCAGTTGGAGACCTGCACTGTTCAAACAATCTGTTTTCGTAGTTATCTGATGACTGACTTTCATTGGCTGTTGTCGCCTTTATGGCATCATAACTGTTCAGTCTACCCCTGTCTGTATCATGCACATTCCTTACTCTGCATTAATTTGTGCGACTAAATTCTAGCGAGGCATTTGGGATTGTACAGTTACTATACACAACAGAGTCATTAAATTCGTGGGAGTCATTAAACGCAGTTGAGCTTTCAATGTCATTTGTATTTTGTGGAACACCCTGCATTGTATCCTCATTATTGTTACACTGCTGATTAAGCTCACGTATGCTATTGTTTGTATGCAGGTCCCTTGTGCCATTAAAGTTTAAGGTATCAAAGGGACTGTAATTAATAATTGCACCATTACTGAAAGCTCTGGGATTTTGTGCTCTTGGCACTGCTGTGTTTGTTGTTACAGTACCTGTATTGTTGTGTGCGTCCATTGTTCTGGTCGCTGCTATTAGGAGGGTTGAGCTGTTAACTCCTGCCATCTCTGGGCTTGCCTCGTGGTTGAGGGAGTCATGTTCCAGTTCCATTGCATTGTCTGCCTTGGCTTTTGAGTGGCAGATGTGTCGCAGGTTTAATTTCCGGCAGTAGAGTTTGAGATCCAGAATCACCTCTCTTTTAGTGGCCCTTTGTGAGGGGATGAAATTCAGCCCTTTGTTTAGGAGGGCTCCTATGGCTGCTTCTACCAGATATTTTGAGAGGTTATAGACTGCTTCAGTAGCGGTACCTGCTTTGTTTAATAGGGCTGGTTTCTTGTTGCTCTGGTTGTCGACCGAGTTATCGGTCTGTAGTAAGTCATCCCCCTGCCCCTTCCTCTGCCTCTCCCTCTGTTCCTCTGGGGGGCTCTCGCATTGTTCGGGTAGCTCTGGGCATTGTCTGTGACCTGCCCTAAAAATGCTGCTCATTAGCAGGTCTTGGGGGTGCTGGGGGGGGCTTGCTCTGGTTGCAATCCTTGGCCTTGCGCTGCCTGTTGTGGTGTTGTTTGCGGTGGCCTGGGTCTGCTGTTTGGTGCGGGCGTCTGGTGGGTATCTTGGGTGCCGTTCGGCTCTCCGCTGTTGTTGTTTCCCGTCTTTCTCTGTGCTGTGTGGGGCGCCTCGTTGATCCTTGTCATTTGCCCCTGATGTTGTGCTTGCCTTTGTTCTGCTCTGCTTCTTATATTATCTCGGGGGCCGTCGTGTTGGGCAGCCATTGATGTTTTTGGCTCATTTATTCCTCTGTATTGTGTCGGTCGTGCCTTGGTTTTGTTGAGCGGGTATGCTGTTTTGTCCTGGTACTGGCCCAAGTCTCTCTCTAGCTTCTTCTTTTTCCTTTTTGTGATCTGGTCAGTGAGTTTCGCTAGCCTGTTATTGAGAATTACTGACCCAACTATTCACAGACAAAAATTACCCCCCTCAGCTCATCAGCAAAGCTGCCACAGAGGTCACAGAGAATAGACACACCTGGCACAAGCCCATCCTCACCTATGGTTTCTCTGAACCAGTGAAGGAAGAAACATCACCTCAGCCGCGTTTCCTTATCCCCATCAGTAGTGACAGCACCACCATTAGAGAAACCATCTCTAAGTACTGGGGCATCATCACCAGCAACACAGAACTATACAAGACCCTAGGGGCGGCACCTATATTTTGCTACAAGAGAACCAACTCTCTTAAAACACTGTTTGAGAGGAAACCAACAGACCCAGGCAAAACAGGCCCACCTAGCCTAGTTGGCACCTACCCCTGCAGACAGTGTGTGTGCTGTAAACACATCCGCACCACCCCCTCATGCCACCTCCCACACAGGAGTACCCCATACTCTTTCAGACATCACTACAACTGCAACAGCAGTAACGTACTGTACCTAGCCAACTGTCACCACTGCCCAAGCTTCTATGTCGGCATGACCTCTAGAAAGCTCAGTGACAGAATTAAAGAACATATGCAAGCAATCAGGAAGCATGATAGCTCCAATGTACTAGCCAGGCATACCCTCACCTGCAGCACACTTCCAGCCATCAAATTCCTAGTGTTAGAACAAGTAAACACGTTCACACAAACTTCCAACACCTTCCTGGAAGTACAAGAACTAAAATGGCAGGTAGAACTCAGGGCAGACATCCCCCCAGGCCTAAATGGAAATTTAAATATCAAAAGCCTTCTTAAATGGCTCAGGTAAAATTCACACAAGGGTTACCAACCCCCACAGATCACATACATATCTCCTCCTTTACATGGCTACATAATTAGCTTGTCTCCTCCTCTTTTTAACTGTGCTATAAATACTGCAAGTAAAACATTGAAAAGTAGATTTCTGAAGAAGTTCATATTGCTCAATAAAAGCAGCGAACAAAAGCGCTTAAATCTACTTTCCGTGTCAGCGTTTTCTTTGCTCCAGACAGGCCACCCAGGCCTCACCACACAATATATATATATATATATATATATATATATATATATATATATATATATATATGTCTATATATATATATATATATATATATATATATATGTACATATTTATATATATATATATATATATATATATATATATATATATATGCTTTTGGCTGCACATCATTCTGACAAATACTCATTTTGCTGACAGAGTATTCTGCTATGCAAATAGATTGGAAGCACTCTTTGTTGAGTGCCTCATATATTGAAAGGAGGAACGATTGGATGTTTGAACTTACTGTAGATGGAAGTGTGTTTTAATGCTAAAACATTAATACATAAGGGCATGGGAAGGAGATACATTTAGTGTTGTGTGTGTGTGTGTGTGTGTGTGTGTGTGTGTGTGTGTGTGTGTGTGTGTGTGTGTGTGTGCACGTGTGTGTGTTTGTTATTTGGAAGTAACATTGTCAGAAAGTAAAAAAAAAAGTGATGGAACTCAATAATGTATAGGACAGGCATAATGCAGTTCTGTAGTAGGGTTGGTTTAGGCAGGATCTGATACTTATCCACTAGGTAAGGAAATACACAGACATGAGGTTAAATAACCTATATATTACTTGAAATCCATATATTCTTTGTTACTGTCCAATGGGAAATTTATATTTCCTTGTGATAATTCTAATGAGGTTAGGAAATCATATATTTATGTATATATGTATGTATATATATATATATATATATATATATATATATATATATATATATATATATATATATATATATATATATATATATATATATATATATATATATATATATATATATATATATATACTGATATAGTTACATTTATATATATATATATATATATATGTTGCATTGTTTTCCATTTTGTCCATTTTATTATCATTGAAAGACAAAATATCTAAATTTTTACACAGTAAAGGTTAAACCATAAAATAATGTATTAAATAAGAAGCATCCAACCAAAACAAATATACAGTGTTGAGTTTTACAACCAGTGTCTTTTGCTCATTTTAAATAATATTCTTACTTTTTTTACCACATTCAAAAAGAAAACAGCTTGGGCGCACGTGTTACAGAAATGTAGATAAGCAGCTATGTAACCAGATATGTACTGTGATGAATATATTTGCTGTATATGCACCAAAGGTGAAGATTTGACACACCAGTGTTTGTGTTCTGCTTGCCAACTCATCTTAAACCCATTGCATTCAGAATACTTAACAGAGAATTAATGTAAGCACTTGCAAAATCTATTCATCCAAAACCCCTTCTTCCACTTTTGCATTAGAGGTTGGGTATCACTTCAACAGTGACAATTATCTAGAGACAAAGTTCTCCCAGCTGGGTGGTTAGCCCTGCTGTGGCTGTTTTTCCATACCACACAATCACACACACACTCATACTTATGGCCAGTTAGAGCATCCAGTCCATCTACTGCATGTCTTAGGAATATGGGAGAAAATCAGAGCACCTGAAGAAAACCCACATGAACACAGGGAGGGCATGCAGACTTCAGACAGAAAGCACCCCAGCTGAGAATCAAACTGGAGAACTTCTTGTTGTGAGGTGGCAGTGCTATCCACTGCACCACTGAGCCAACCAATGTTCTTTTGAAAATGTTTAGTAGACTGACTATGGTCATTTTGTTATTTTATTTGTTCACTGGGATAGTGGATTGACCTAAAGGGACATATTTCAGCAATAGCCTGAGAGATCTGCCTAGTTAAGTGACTTGCTCAGTGTCACATAGTAATAATGAGGCTGAGAATCTTTCTTTGCTATATTTACACAAACTTTCATATTGCAGAAGAGGGCATGTATGTTTTGTTTTTTCTTTTACTTTTCTTGCAGCATTTCTTGTCTGTTGTAAAAGAAATGTGTTGGGAGAATACTCTAGCAGATACCTAAGGTATTTATAGCTCTAGCTCAGTTAAATGTATCTGTTAACAAAAACAAAACGTAAGTAGGAAAAAACACTTTAATAACGAGCAGAGCTTTCGGAAATAATCCTTTGTCAATACTAAAATGCATGAGTACATTCTCTGTATATATAGGTCCAAGAAAAGTCATATGACCGACAGCCAAAATCACATGACTTATATTTAAAACATGACAAGCAAAAAATAGATAAAATTGAAAATAAAAATAAGAACACTGTTAAAATTTAGACTACACATTCAATACATATAAGGTATCAACAAAATAGTTAAGATAATTAAAAGCAATGCATTTAATGGATATAATACAAGATATATGAAACTATATCACAACTTAGTTCTACTAAGCTTAATCAGTATTGGTTTAATACTAACCATACTATTAAGACCAGGGGGAGAGTCACTGGCCAATCTCAAAATCCATCCATATTCTTTGGTTTCAAGGGCATTATTGATATCTCCACCCCTAATGGAGGGTTGGACACAGTCTATAGCCCTAAACTTAAAGGTATGTTGGTGCCCACAATCCATAATGTGCTTACATAATGCATTTCTATCTATACACCTCCTAATATCTGATTTATGTTCTGTGATTCTTTCCTTAAACTTCCGTGTAGTTTTACCTACATAAAAAGAATCACAGGCCATGCAGGTAGCTAAGTATACTAGATGAGTAGTAGTGCATGTAGCTGATATATGAAACTTGAACTTCTTTTTATTTACAGGGTGCACAAAGAAATCACTATCTTCACAAATGATGTTCTCACAACAGGAACAGTTATAACATTTATATGTATCAGGACTGGAGGAAACAGGAACATAAGTGTTAGTAGGGAAATCCTTATAACATAGGACACTCTTCAGAGTTCTCATATTCTTATAAGCGAAGTATGGTCTATTCCTTAAAATTGCTTTCAATTCATCACTAGCCATAAGAATTAGCCAATTATTACAAATAATCTGTTTAATTAAAGGTGTTTTTAAATTATATGAGGTTACATATCTTATAAGTGTTTCTTGTAAGGTAGATCTGTCATCGGCCCTCATATTCAAAACGCAACTAGAAAAAATCGGCTTCAACATCGTCTCCCTGTCTTCTAATAATTTCCTCATCTCATTAGAAACTAGCATATCACTATATCCACTAGAAGTGAAATCAGCCAACATTTCATCCAATTGTTTATCAAAATGATGGTTCTCAGTATTGTACCTACTCAGTCTACAGAATTGTGATCTTACCGTACCTCTAAAGGTATGGGGGGCATGCATGCTAGTTGCATGAATGTACCTGCCTGCACTAACATCCTTCCTATGTAAACTCGTATGTATAGTGTCCCCATCAATAGTTATATTAATGTCCAAAAAAGTAATAGTAGTTTCTGAACAGCACATTTTAAATTTCAGAAAAGGAGATAGTGAGTTTAGATATAACACAAACTCATTTAATTCTAACAGTGTACCCTCCCATAACAAGAAACAATCATCAACAAAGCGTTGAAAAAATTTTATATTTTGTCTATATGGATTGGTATCACAAAACAAAAAGTTTCTTTCCCACTGATGAAGCACTAAGTTTGCGTAGGTGTTGGCTACAGAGGTACCCATAGCCACACCTGTCAGCTGTAAGTACAAGGAACCATCAAAAAGGAAAATATTGTTCCTTAATACCACATCAATGAGGCTACATATATTTTCAATTTTCCTGAAATTTGGCTCAGGGCAAGATATCAAGAATTCTCTTAACAACTCAATTCCTATGTCAATCGGAATAACCGTGAATAGGGAAACAATGTCAAGGGTCACCAAGTAATGTTTCTTATTAATTAAATCCATTTTGCCTATACTGTACCAAACTTTAAGTTTAGATAGAAAGTCTATAGTATCACGAAGAATAGATTCACATGTACTTAAAAAAGGTTGAAGTTGGGCATGTAGATATACTGAAATGGGTTCAGTCACCCAACCAGCACCCGAGACAATAGGTCTCATGGGTGGGTCTGTCTGTGACTTATGGATCTTTGGAATGCCATACAATTGTGGAATAACAGGGCAAGGAACAGTCAAGTAATTAAACAGATCAATATCTATGTCACCATTCAGTTGTAATTCATATATCACCATATTGACATACAAAACACAGTTCTTGACGTCCACAGAAGTAACACACCTGAAAGCCACAGTATCCAACAGTAGCATTGACATAGCTGAAGTATACTTATCTTTATCCATAAGCACAACGGCTCCCCCCTTATCAGCTTGTTTAATAATGATGTTCTCACAAGATTGCAGCTCTCTATATGCCTTAAATTCTTCACAAGTTAAATTAAAACATTTCTTATCATCTCTAAAGTTTGCATAATAAGCATTTCTTATCTGACATTCACACAAATCGTGGAATGCCTTAACTACAGGTACATGAACAGGAATAAAAGTGCTTAAACGTTTAAAGGTTTGTTTTTTCAGCATACTGTTACCAAACACTAATTTTAAGTTTAAAAGTCTGGTAAACTGTTTCAAGTCTGTAAGCGCTGTAACTAGATCGTCACTACATGAAGGAATAAAGTTCAACCCTTTGGACAGGAGCGAGTAGTGTGCTTCATGTAGTTTGAAACTAGAAAGATTCAACGTACCTCTATAGATTTCTTGCTGTATTTGTTCACCCCTAAAGGGCTGTCCGACTTCCTTTTGTTAGGTGCAGCAACACTTGGCGAAGCGAGATTTCTTAAAGAAGCTGCACGCTCCTTTACAGTCTCAGCATGTTCCAGGGAAAAACGCTTATTTGAGAAATTAAGCGTAGTTTGCTGTATCCTTCTGTTTTTTGCACCAGTAGCATTATCTCCGTTAACGGATGGTTGCTTATCATACGAGGGAACTGTAGAGGCTCCCGCCAGCGTAGGAAGCATCGAGCGGACCAAACCATCTGGTCCTGTGGTCGAGGGGTTGGGCTCAGAACAATCAATGCGTGTATGATGAGGCAGAGCGATGTTATCATTAATTACATCAAGGGTATCTAATGAAGATTTGGCTGGTTGTTTTGCAATAACGTTGTTTCTGTATTTAACATAGTTTTCTCTTGGCCAAGAGAAGATATTTCCTTTTGAGAAATCATTAATGTCCCTGAGCAACTTACGTTTCTTAGTAGCTTCCATCTTGACATCTAAGGCTTGCATTCTTTCTACCATACGTTGGTAGTTTTCCGATCAATTCAAAAAAGCAGGCAAGGTCACTAAGTCATTTTCAAGGACAGTAATTTCTTTTTTAAGATCTTCTTCAATGTTAGAAAAATATTCATTCATAAGACACATGTAATCAATGCCAAGTGTGGCTGCACCTAACAAAAGGAAGTCGGATAAATAAGTTATTTATTTTTCTTCCATTTAAAAGATGTGTTATTTTTTGATAGACGTCCGTGACAACAGTTTAAGGACTGGGAATGCTCTTGTAATATATTTTAAGCAGATTTTAATTAGTATGGCTTTAAGAAGCTTATTAAAGTATAAGCAAAATCATCTGTATTCTTCTACATTATGTAAAGAAATACTGATGTTTATAGGGTCATAGGTTCATAGGTAGGTACTAGGCTATCTGCCCAAAGGCATTTATGAGCCTAGCCAGAATGTGTTGGCTTTCACCACCCCCTTAGATTAGTTCCCTGTGCCTCTGTCCAGCCGAACCACTGAAGTGATCCCTGGGGTAAACTTTCTGTTTCCCATCCACTTGTCAAGGTTTCTCTTGAAGAGTGTTAGCAAGGAGCTCTGCCTAATGTAGATTGGAATCTTGTTCCAAAGCATGGGAAGTCTCTGGGACAGGAATCTATCCCTTCAGCACTTCTTATTTATTGCTGTGGTGAGGTTTAGATCCCTAGAGCGTGTGGGTCAAAGGGATATGGTTTTCTTTAGGTGGAGCATGTCCATCAATTCTGGGTTGGACATGGCCTTGTATGTCAGGCAGAGATCACCTCTGAGTAGGCGTTATGCAACCAAGTACAGCTGGAGTTTCTTCAGTCAAGCTGCATAGGGCATCTGTTTGAGGCCAGCGATCCTCTTGGTGAGGTATTTCTGTGGTCTTTCCAGCTGCTGCAGGTGTCTTGTAAGGTACATCCCAAATGGGGTGTTGTACTCTTTGATGGGTCTGCTGAGTGATGAGTAGAGGGGCACAATGACCTCTTTTGACCTGGATGCGAACATTTTTGTGATTAGGTCACATAGAAGGATTATGTAACCACTTTGGCAGTGTGATTATCAAAGGAGAGATTACTATCTACTTGGGTCCCCAGATCCCTTATTACGTCTTCCGTATTTAGGGGACTACCACCTATGTGGTAGTTTGTGGGTACTTTGTTTTTTCCGAAGGGGATGACTATGCACTTTTTGTCATTTAGCTTGAGGTCATAATTTTGACACCGGGTATCCGTCTCAGTGAGACCCTTTTGGAGGATGTCTGTGTCAGCCAGAGAGTCAATTATAGCCCCTAGTTTGCACTCATCTGTGAACTTGGTCAGCCATAGTCCTCCTGTGCTTGCCTGTACCGCTGAGAAGTATATACCAAACAGGAGGGGTCCTAGGACTGAGCCCTGGGGAACGCCACTTGTAACCGGTTTAGAGTCAGATCTAGCTCCCACAACTCTCACCATGTGGGTTCTGTCCATGAGCCAGTTGGCAACCCATCTTGTGATGTAGGGGTTTATTTTCAGGCTGGTGAGCCTGTCTATAATACCAGAATGGGGAATGGTGTTGAAGGCCTTTGAGAGGTTTAGGTAGGCTGTGTGTACCACCTTTCCCTCATCTATAGCCTTGATAACTGTCTCAAAGAATTCCACCAGGTTTAGGAGGCATGATCTGTCCTTAACAAACTGAACTGGGTTGGGTCCAGTGTTTGTAGGTCCCCAATGTCTCTGTTAATGAGGTCCATGATGATGTGCTCCATAGCCTTGCAGACCAAGCTAGTCAGGCTTATAGGGTGATAGTTCCCGGGGTATGTTGTGGCTCCACCTTTGTGGAGTGGAATAACCGTTGCTGTGCACCACTCTATGGGTACGTAGCCTGTGGAGAGGCTGAGTTTGAACAGTGTGTTTAGGTGAGGGGTTAGTTCGTCTTTCAGCTCATGTAGGACACAGCCTGGGACACTGTCCAGTCCCACTGATGCTGTTTTTGGCTTTGGAGAAGGCTGTTTTAACCTGAGTGTCTGTGATTTCAGGGGCTCTACATACTTCTGGTATGGTTATGGCCCCTTTTGGGGATGAAAGGGGGTGAAGTTTGCACTGAACCTGTCTGCCAGGATGTTGGCAATATCAGTCGGTTCAGTGTATTTTGTGCCATTCTGCACTAACTCCGAGCAGATCTGAGCATTGCCACTTAAATTCTTGACATAGCAAAAAAATGCCTTGTGGTTATCTTTGGAGTCCTTGGCAATTTTTCTTTCGAAGCTCGCCTTTGATGATTTTATGAAGGATCGTAGTTTCTTGCTGATACTGATCAGGGATGTCTTCCCTTCTTGGGATTTTACTATTTTCTGTACTAGTTTTCTCCTTCTATTGTATAGCTTGTTTATGGCAGGGGTCCACCAGACTGGTTTCCTTTTCTTGGAGGAGTGAGTCTTGGTTTTGCTTGAGATAGCACAATCCATGCATTCTTGTAGGTGCCCGTAGAATGCATTAGTAAAGGATTTTGCAGCTTGGACAGCATTATCCTTTAGCCTGGGGGCTTTGAAACTTTCCACCTCGGTCTTAGGTAATGTGAAGTTTGTTTTTGAAAAGTTTTTCAAGGTGGTTTCCTTGTCCAGGGGTGGGGGTGGAATGTGGATATTCAGAGTGATTTGTTTATGGTCAGATCTAACCAGCGAGGGGTTGACCTCCCGTGTGAAACACCGGTCGCCCATGTCGGTGATGACCATATCCAATATGTTGTCACCTCTGGTGGGAGTGTTGACCAGTTGATCCAAGGCATTTGAGTTTATAAATTCTAGGAAATGTTGGGCAAGGGAGTTAGTACTTGAGTAGTTCTCCCAGTTAATGTTTAGGTAAATCACCCAATATTAGTGTGTTTGGTAGGACCTTTATGTTTCCCACTGTTTCCAGAAACGCAGAATGGGGGTCCTGGGACATGGTGGGTGATCTGTAGGAAGCTACAATTTGAATTGCAGTTTTGCCCATTGTTAGTTGCACGTGGATGATCTCTGAAGCATCGTGCTGTGCCACTAACCTGGAGGTGGGTATCCTTGAAGAATATGGATACGCCCCCGCCTTTTGTATTTCGGTCCAGGTTCTGTATGAGTTGTAGCCTGGTAGTGCTGGGGTACTCTCTAGAGTCTTAAACCAGGTTTCTGTTACTGCACATATATCGATTTTCTCCATACTGAGGAGTGTCTCGAGTGCATGCATTTTGAGGTTTAGACTTCTGGCATTGAGTAGCATTACCATCAGTTTTTTGTTACTTGTGCTATTTACGGCAGTGGGTTTGTCTTTTGAGCCCTGCCTAAAAAGGCACTATGGGGGTGGCAAGAGCCTTGGCCAGTATTCAAAAGACTAAGGGTGACAGGTGCAAGCCATCTCTAGTGAAGCAACGTGGCTTGTCGAGCATGTCATCCCAGGTGGACAGACACTGGATCCCCTTTGAATGACACCAGAAACTTAGCCAATTGTTGAAATTTATATTTTTTTCTTTATACCATGGTATCATTCTTGGTGAGGGCAGGATGCTACTCAGGGTCAGGGTCATACCAGCCTGGGCTATGTGATCAGAGAGCTCTTCCATGTCTGTTTTCATGTAGTCCAGGGAGGTACGGCTCAGGTCATTCACACCAACATATACAATGACAGAGTCGTATTTGTACTTGTTCTGGAGTGACCTGAGTGCTTGTGTTATGTGGCCGGATCCTGGCACCCAACAAGCAGCTAACAGTAACCTTCTCCTTATTCAGTCTAGTGAGTGGGACGTCAGTGTGCCTGACTATAGAGTCATCTATTACTACCGTGTTGGGTATGTTATTTTGCCTTAAGGGCTGTGATTGCGTGGCACACTGGTTTTGTGAAGTATGTGTTTCATGGTTTGTATTGGGGGGTGTAGGTTGCTTGGATGTCTGCTTTGGAGGTCTCTGTTGTTTTTTGCAGATTTTTATTTAGAGCCTCTGAGTATGTTTTTGTGTATTTATGTGTGTTTTTTGCCGGTGATGGTTTAATGGATCTATGTGAGACTGGTGGTGTGATGCAAGTATTTCCCTTCTCCTCTTGACTGTCTGATCCAGTCTTGGGATGAGATTGCTTAACCTCCAGTTTGGCTGTATAATTGTATCTCTCGCATGTATTAGTGTTTGGTGGTAGGAGGAGAAGGTTGTCTGTGTACATGAGGCAGTTGTAACATTGCCTCAAAATGCCCAGATTCACCAGTTGGACTGGAGAGTACACCTGAAACTGCCCTTTGGACATGCCTGGATAGGTACAGTGAATTGTTTTACTGATTGGCTCATAAGGTCAAATAGAGAGCCTTGTCCTTCTGTACAGTATAGGGGAGTCTAGTGCTAGGGTTTATAAGTGCTTGCTATGAGTTTTGAGCAAGTGTCAGGCTGAGAAATGAATGGCTTGAGTATTTAAGTTGAAAGTTTGTCTAGTTCCAAGGGAAAAATTGAAGCGGACACTTTGTGGAGCCGGGAATAGTTATACCCTAGCTAATCGGCACTGCCCGGTGCGTAAAACCAGGCAAATGCAGTTTTTATAGCAGGGAAATGAATGAGATAGAAATTAGCCCAAAAATGGCCAACAAACTACTAATTTCTGGGCTGAAATCACTCCTCCAGGGATAGATAGGCTACTCAAAGCTCCCCTCTCTCACAGGTGAACAGAGAAACATCCTTCTATCCAAGTGAGGTATGGGCAAACACAGAGATTTGTAACACAGCCCTGAATTCAGCACTAACCTGAAAACTGGACTATACTAGCTTAGAAAGACGGGAAACAAGTATATATTTTTTGTTTGTTTTTTTCAAAAAATAAAGCAGATACAATAAAAAAACACTTTAAATGCACAGAAAAGGATACTTATTATTATTATATATCTCAGATCAGATTTGTAGTCAATGCCCCTAGTAATAAAGTAGGAAGAAACACAAATACAGTAAAAGCAGATGAATAAAGTGCAATATATATATATATATATATATATATATATATATATATATATATATATATATATATATATATATATATAAAATAGAAAACGAACAAACTGATTTAAACAAGTTACCCAGTTAACCAGAAAAAAAGCTCAAACATGAGCTCTGTTCCAGCAGTCTTCAATCAGACAAGTTCTAATTGCACACTCCTGCCACTAGGGTGCAGGGGAACCTTCTCCAAAAAAAGATGGTCTGGATCAGTGCTCAAGTTATACAAACAAGGCTATATTCAGCAGGCCTGAATCTGGTCTATGCTACAGCAACAAGGCACACCAATTTCAGAAGGAAACAGTTCAAATATGCAGACACAATAAGCCTGTGACTAGAAATTCCCAGCTCAGAAGGGCAGAATAAAGCCTCTCCTCCCACAAGAGTGCAGACCACAAACCTTCTTAATGTAGAATAACTGGCCTGAAGCCCAAGGGTTTGAAGTGCTGATACATTTTGCAGCAAATTCAGGTCTCCTAAGAAATATTAAACATTCTGCTGTGAATATGTAAAGCTGATCATAGGATAGTAAATGCACAATTGTCAAACGTAATGTTTTATTAGGGCTAAGCCCCCACACAGCCACGTGGGAGAATGTGACTCCATATCTATGAATACTTTATTACTGCTAAGGTTGTTACTCAAAATAAAGGCAAATAACAGCTTTATGCAGAAAACCATTATCTGCCGTTCTGTTTTCTTCAGCAAATTTTGAACAAAACACTATTTTTAAAACAAAGTATGAGAATCTGCCTGTTTTAAATAGGTATTTCTACCCAGAAGCCTCATCTCCCACCAAATTCAATTTACCAGCTTCATGTGTTTTCATTACTTTGAGTGTACATGCATTGTTGTGTGTACTGTAGTCAACGTTTCATGTTTTATTAATGGCAATAGTACTTATGATTTACTACAGTGTGAATTTCATGCTCAACTCCTAGCAAAGAAACAATAAAAATGCCCCCTGAATGATGGGCAGGTATACAGCACGACAACGTAATGAAAACGCAAACATATTTTGTAATGCAATCAGGCACGTATTCTTAAGTTTATTTTCCCCACTGGTTATAGTCTACACTTTACAATTGGAATAGTTTGCTTCTGAGTAATGTGCTAATCTATATGAAAATATTTATTTTCAGTAACAGCCTTCTTAAAAGATTGTACCCTAAAACAATTCATATATCAAGCTGCTTTTGCTGGTACACCATGCACAGGCAGAAAACTATAATGAAATGAGTAGTTGTTGATGCAGGTCTGAGGAGTAAAGTCTATAGAATGAAGATTTACGTAAAACAAATGGCAGCAAGAAAGAATATAATTTAAGTGATGCTTTTTATTAGTATTTAAATGTCAGCTTCTCAAATATGCCAGTATGCCTTCAGTGATTGTGATTTACTGAGTGAGTAGAGTTGAAACCTAGATTTCTATACTACTGTAACTAAAATGGATCTCAATAACCTGGCCTTGGGTAACTTAGCGGGAATAACTGTATTCCTCCACCAATAAAAGTAGATGAAGTTTTACTCCATTTTTGTGTAGTTCCTAGTCGGGAAAACCACTGACTCTGGATTACTTTATACTGGTCTTTGTTTTTAAAAATATTAGACTATTTTTAATCAAGCTATAACTATGACTGGTTGGTTTTACAATCTGGGCATAACTTACAGTGTGAAAGAAAGCCCAGCAAAAGGAAAGTAAGAATTTTGAATTGCTCTGATAAGTTGTACATTTTGATACTATGAGAGTCATACTTTGTTAAAGATAATCTAGTCTATTTATTTACATAGAGTCTTGCTGGTCTAAGATGTGTCTCTCAGTGGTTTTGTACTGTCATGTATTGGTTGGGCTTTGCACAGGTAAATGTAGAGATAGATGACCTGGCATTCAGAGAATATGCCTTTTAGATATTTAAAGAATAACTTTCTACCGTCCAGTTCAAGGAGGAAAAGGAACTGTAGCTCAGCCTATTTTTGAGCACCATAATAATACTGGTCATTTTAGAATACTACCTCTAGCCTTGTGCCAGCTTTATGTATGGTTTATGTAGCTGTTATAAGCTGGAGTGAACCAGCTTTGCAGTATCTAAGTCTGAGTTGGGAGCTGGAGTGGAAATGGCCCTTACTCAAGCACTGCAATATTTGAGTCTGAGCTGGGAGCTTGAGTGGAGGTAGGCGTTACTTAAGCACTGCAGTATCTGAGTCTGAGTTGGGAGCTGGAGTGGATGTAGGCCTCACTCAAGTACTGCAGTATCTGAGTCTGAGTTGGGAGCTGGAGTGGATGTAGGCCTCACTCAAGCACTGCAGTATATGAGTCTGAGTTGGGGGGCTGGACTGGATGTAGGCCTCACTCAGGTACTGCAGTATCTGAGTCTGAGTTGGGGTGCTGGAGTGGATGTAGGCCTCACTCAAGTACTGCAGTATCTGAGTCTGAGTTGGGGAGCTAGACTGGATATAGAGTCTTCACACAGTTACTGCAATGTCTCAGAATGAACGGGGGAACAATTTTATGCCACTGTAAATTTAAAGTGATGCGGTCCTCTGCAAAGCTGGCAAACCAAGACCACTGTGTTTTGGTGCTGGTAACATTGAGTATTGTACGAAGCTATTTAATTAGAAATAAATTAAATATGGCTGCAGTCTGATGAAACCATACTTCAGTCATCAGATAATTAATACTTATTCATAGACCCTATAATTGGGTGCTTATAAAACTATGCAATACTGAAGTATGTTACATTACTCAGATACAAAAGGAGACATTCCCCTAGTCCACGAATCTGTCTTCAAGTCATGTGATACTTCCGAACAAAGAGCTAAGGAAGAACAATGGAACATGCTGCAGATGAATAAGGAAATACAAATATATTCACATGGTTGTAGTTTTATTCATACTAAAGTGCACTTGTTACAGCTTTAGAACTGGACTTACAGATACAGTAAAGCTCTAAAATAAGACCACACTGGGCATTATGCAGCTCATTGATTAAAGAAAGAAATAATTTTCAGTAGCTTTAAGGAAGAATGGCAAGAACATTCAAGGGCTTCTGGCAAGCATATTTCATTTATTATATTATGTAATCCTGGTAAATTTACAACACTAAGAGAATTGGCTTATGGAGAGAGAGAGAGAGAGAGGGAGAGAGAGAGAGAGAGAGGGAGACATTAAGAGAAATATAATTGAGCTCTTCATCTCATCTAGAATATTGTCAGTTAACTTTTTTTTTTTTTTTTAGTATTATTATGTACTGGAAAAATAGCTATTTTGTCCTTTTTGGCTACTTCACATTTTGCACCGAAAGTCATTCCATGTGTGTGGCAGAACCTTCCAGAGCTGTTCTAAACTCTACAGCAACATTTGTAATCCTGTGTTATGGAAGGAGCTACTAACAGACACTATTGGACACTTAAACTAATTCTGTACAGAAACATCTGTAGTATGTGTATGGATGTGTATATGTATTACATATTATACATATATAATAATTTCTTATGCAACAGTGTTAGCAGTAGTTAACATAACAGCTGCTTACCTGGAAGGCAGGAGGGTAATGTAATGTGAAGTGTGAATTACGCCACACACAAACATGATGATTCGATATCTAAGTGGGAGGTAACATTACAAAAATAGTTCGCTGGTTTCACACACTGTACTATATATGTAGATGTTTATAGAGTTGTTCAGTGTAGGTGAACTGTGACTTGCAGACGTGAAGAAAAACACCTAATAAACAGTTACCAAACAGTGTTTTATAAGGAAAGTACAAAGAATTTTTTTAAGAATCAGAGGGGGATATTTGGAGAGCATGGTGAGTAAACCATACAAATAAGGGTGTATGTTTCTGTATACACAAATACACAATGTAGGGAGTGCTGTATTTTTTCAGAGTGATTTTCATTGGTGTATGTTTAATTGTAAAAACAGACACTGATGGTGCATTTCATCAAAATATAACAATGTAAGTTAACAGGAATGAAAAGTCCACATCTTTCACTTACATTCCTGGTGAGCACTGATACCAGTGGTTTTGCTGAGACTGAGTGACAATAGTATAAAAGAATTTGCATACTCCTATCCAATTTCAACTATGTGTAAACTATGACTGCAAAAGCTTGCATAGAACAAACTATTGTATATATACATTTTTTTATTGCATTGCATTATATATCCTTTGTCTATATATATATCGTGATTGTTTATATATATCTACCACAGTACTTGTTTTATGTGGAACTTTTCTCCCCGGGCCTCTGCTGTAAATGGACCTTGCTCCAGTCGGACAATCCCGGTTAACAAATGTAAAATAAATAAAATAAAATAAAATTTTGCGATCTTGGAGTTAGTGTTTTATAGATACAGGGGCGTGGAGGATGCAGAGGGAGTTGTGCCCTTGCCAAAACACTTTTGTGTACGTGTGTGTGTGTGTGTGTGTGTGTGTGTGTGTGTGTGTGTGTGTGTGTGTGTGTGTGTTTTAACAATGAGCATTCATTTCTTTTTTCTCTCTGTAACTTAATATTAATGACTCAGTCATAGGTTCATAGGTTCATACTAGGCTATCTGCCCTGGGGCATTTTTAAGCCTAGCCCGATTGTGTTTGGCTTACGCCACCCCTTGATTTGAGTATACTGTGCCCTTTTTAAAGTTTAGTTTACTGTGCCTCTGTCTAATAGTGACACGGAAGTAATCCCTGGGACAAACCTATGATCCCCCATTCACTCATCAAGATTCCTCTTGAAGAGAGTCAGTGAGGTGCTCTGCCTAACATGAATTGGAATTCTATTCCAGAGCGAAGGGAGCCTCTGGGTTATGAATCTGTCCCTCCAGCATGTTCTATTTATTTCTGTGCTGAGGTTCAAGTCCCTCGATCGCGTGGCTCTAAGGGATTTAGATTTACTGAGGTGGAGCATGTCCATTAATTCTGGGTTGGACATAGCTTTATATGTTAGGCATAGATTGCCTCGAAGTAGGCGGTATGCAACTGAGTAGAGCTGGAGTTTTTTTAACCGAGCAGCATATGGCATCTGTTTGAGTCTCTTGATCCTCCTGGTGAGGTACTTTTGGGGTCTTTCTAATTGCTGCAGGTGTTGGGTAAGGTACATCCCAAAGGGGGCATTGTATTCTATGATGGGCCTGATGAGAGATGAATAAAGGGGCACGATTACCTCTCTTGATCTAGATGTGAATCCTTTCATGATGAGATGGGCTATGTAGAAGGTCTTTCTAACCACTTTGGCAATGTGGTTGTCAAAGGAGAGATTGCTATCAACTTGGGTCCCCAGATCCCTAATTACTTTCTCTGTACTTAATGGGTTACCACCTATGTGGTAATTTGTGGGCACATTGTTTTTGCCAAAGGGTATGACTATACACTTTTTAGCATTTAGCTTTAGACCATGGCTCTGGCACCAGTTATCTGCCTCTGCGAGACCTTTTTGAAGGATGTTTGTGTCAGCTAGAGAGTCGATTATGGCGCCCAGTTTGCAGTCATCTGCGAACATGGTGAGCCATAGTCCTCCCACGTTGGCCTGTACCTCAGAAAAGTAAATACAGAACAAGAGAGGTCCCAGGACAGAACCTTGTGGGATGCCACTTGTGACCGGTTTCGAGTCTGACATGGCTCCAGCAACTCTGACTCTGTGGGTTCTGTCTTTGAGCCAGTTTGCGACCCATCTTGTGACATAGGGGTTTATATTTAGGCTGGATAGCTTATCTATGATGCTCGAGTGGGGTATTGTGTCAAATGCCTTTGCGAGGTCCAGATAGGCTGTGTGGACTACCTTCCCTTCATCTATGGCCTTGGTGACTGTTTCGAAGAAGTCGACCAGGTTCAAAAGGCAGGATCTGCCCTTGACGAAGCCAAATTGGGTAGGATCTAGTGTCTGTAGGTCCCCAATGTCTTTGTTTATGAGTTCCATGATGATCCTCTCCATAGCCTTGCAAACTAGGCTAGTCAGGCTTATGGGGCGATCGTTTCCAGGGTCCGCAGAGGCGCCACCTTTGTGGAGTGGGACCACTGTTGCTGTACGCCATTCTTTGGGCATATATCCTGTAGTGAGGCTGAGATTGTACAGCAGTTTCACTTGAGGGATTAGTTCTTCTTGGAGTTCATGTAGGACGCAACCTGGGACGCCATCTGGTCCCATGGAAGCAGTGTTTTTTGCTTTGGAGAGGGCGGCCTTCACCTGAGCATCAGAGATGTTTGGGAGGCTGCACTCTGCCGGGATAGATACTTGCTCTTTTGGGGGGGAGGGGGTGGAGAAGTTTGCACTGAACCTGTCTGCCAGGATATTGGCGATGTCTGTGGGTTCAGTGTATTTTTTGTCACTTAGAATCAACTCAGAACAAGTCTGGGAGTTGCATCCCAGGTTCCTAACATAACTGAAAAAAGCCTTATGATTGTCTTTAGTGTCCTGTGCAATTTTTCTTCCGAAGCTGGCCTTGGAGGATTTTATGAGGGATCGTAATTTTTTGCTAGTACTGATCAGAGATGCCTTCCCTTTTAGGGATTTTGCTCTATCATGTAGTAGCTTCCTCCTTCTGTTGTACAGTTTATTTATGGCTGGTGTCCCCCAGACTGGACGCTTGCCTTTGGATGATTGGGTCTTGATTTTGTTTGGGATAGCATGATCCATGCATTCCTGGAAATGTCCGTAGAATGAGTTTATATAGGATTCTGCAGTTTGGGCCGTAGTTTCCACTGGCCCTGGGGCCTTGAAGGATTCCACTTCAGTTTTGAGAAGTGTGAGGTTCGCTTTTGAGAAGTTTTTCACTGTGGTTTTCTGGGCTGGGGGTGGGGTTGGGATATGGATATCCAGTGAAATTAATTTATGGTCTGATCTTACCAATGAGGGATATACTTCTGGTATGGAGCATAGAGTCCCCATGTTGGTAATGATCAAGTCTAGTATGTTTTCCCCTCTTGTGGGAGTGGTGACTAGTTGTTCCATAGCATTTGAGTTTATAAATTCCAGGAATCTTTGGGCTAAGGTGCTGGAGCTAGAGTAATGCTCCCAGTCTATGTTTGGGTAGTTGAAGTCGCCCAATATAATGGTGTTCGGAGAGATCTTCATGTTCTCCAATGTTTTCAGGAAAGCCGAGTGGGAATCCTGACTTTGAGAGGGTGGTCTGTAGGATGCTATAAACTGAAAAGCAGTCTTGCCCACTGTCAGTTGCACATGGATGGTCTCCGATACTTCGTGCAATGCCACTAACCTGGAGGTGTGGATATCCTTGATAAATATGGAAACTCCCCCTCCTTTTGTGGTTCGGTCTGGGTTTTGGGGCCGAAAAGCATGATATGAGGTATAACCTGGTAGTGCTGGGGTGCTCTCTGGAGCCTTGAACCAGGTTTCTGTCACTGCACAGATATCGATGTTCTCCATACTGAGGAGAGCTTCGAGTGCATGCATCTTGAGGTTAAGACTTCTGGCGTTAAGCAGCATTACCCTTAGTTTCTTGTTCGTTGTGCTGTCTATGGAGGTGGGTTTGACTTTTGAGCCTTGCCTACAAAAGGCACTATGGGGGTGGCAAGAGCCTTTGCCAATATCCGAAAGCCCAGGGGTGACAGGTGCAACGTGGCTTGTCGAGCATGTCATCCCAGGCTGACAGACACTGGATCCCCTTTGAATGACACCAAAATTTTAGCCAATTGTTAAAATCGATCATTTTGTCTTTATACTGTGGCATTCATTCTAGGTGAGGGTAAGATGCTGCTCAAGGTCCGGGTCATACTGGCCTGGGCTACATGATCAGAGAGCTCCTCTATGTCTCTTTTCATGTAGTCGAGGGAGGTACATCTCAGGTCATTCACGCCAGCATGTACAATGACTGAGTCATATTTGTATTTGCTTTGGAGTGACCTGAGTGCTTACGTTATGTGGCGGATCCTAGCGCCCGACAGGCAGCTCACTGTGACCTTCTCAGAGTGTGTTTCACTGCATTCTTCTCCACACTTCTGCCATACTACTGAATATGCAATATATAAACTTCTGGAATTGTCTCAAGTGAACTAAGAAGTGGCTGGACTACATTCTGTAGTGTTTTTGTTGTCATGTAACTGTTTACAAAAGGCCATGTGTTTAAGGTTGTATTTGAAATGTTATCCAATATTAAAATGTTATCCAGTTTGCAATCAAGTTCATAAGAACTCCTCAGAATCTTTTGGGATATTAACAATGTAAACTATGCACAAGCAAAATAGGTGATCTACAACATAGACAAAATGGTTTATTTGGATTTCTAAAGCTTACTTGTAAAGATATTTCCCTATATTTTAATATGTATTTTGCCTTCTGTTTAATTGCCCCCCCCCCCCACTGGGCACTGTTAATCATGTCAAGATTAGCTACTGAAACATGAGTTTAAGCACCTCCCTCATGAAGTATAATATGGAGGTGCCTACCAGGTGTATAAATTTAGAGGAAGATAAATCACTGCAGCTCACTTGTACAGACTGAAACAAATCTACATCCACAGGCAGAAAAGTGCAAAATGAACAGTATAAATGCATTGAGGATGTCCTTTCATGATGGGCTGCGCTTTTCACAGTTATAAAATAAAAACAGTTGACCGAGGATAGGTTCAAGCAAATCCATCCATCCATCCTCAACCACTTTTTCTCATTTTGCACATGGGGTCAGGGTGTCACTTTCAGCAGTGACAATCAACTCGAGCCAAGGTTTACACCACTGGGTGTCTAGCCCTGCCATGGTAGTTCATTTGTACCACTCACTTGCACACACACTCTCACTTATGGCCAATCTAGAGTGTCCAATCCACCTACTGCATGTCTTTGGAATGTGGGAAGAAACCAGAGCCTACAGGGGAAACCTATGTGACTACAGAGAGGACATGCAGGCTCTGTACAGAAGGCACCCCAGCTAAGAATTGAACCAGAGAACCTCTTGCTCTGAGGCGACTACGCTAACTGCTACACCACCGCGGCAAATGTAAGTCACTTTATTGGGTGAGCTACATGAATATGCTGTTCACAGTATCACTACTTAAAGCCGACAGTAACTAAATGAAAAGCATACTATACTAATTTATCTTTGTTACTACTTAAGTTCAAATGTATAGCCAAACGGGTCTAAATTAAAAGATCTAAACACCAAAAGAGCGAATGCTATTTAATCGAACACTATCTCTCAAAAGCACACAATATCGAAGGTACAGAACAGCAATTTGTTTCACATGGAAAAATCGCTGGCCCATTGTCAGAACTATGCTGTTTCCTCCACTATGGTGCAATTTCGGAGTTGGTATATTTAAGTGGGGGGTGTGGGGGGGGGGGCACAGCGGGTTTTTTTCTGCCTATAATTTCAGGATTTTTTTACCAGGTTGTAGGAGCATTTAGGTGGTACTTTATGGGTTTGGTGTACAGTTCCAAAAATCCTGGCTACACCCTGCCTACAGTTCTTTCATAGGACCTATAGCACAGAACATGCCAATGTGGGTTATCCAGGCATTTCATCTTATCTATAATTTATTCATTCATTCATTCATTCAATTATTGGATTTGTTGATCAGGGTAGAGCACTGATCCAAAGGAATCTATTTCAGTCTCAGCCTGAATAAAACAATAAAACAGCACACCAAAGAATAGCATGAGATTTAGAAGTATAATGTATGAAAGCATTTATAGTAACAATAGCAAACCAGCACTTTATAATTAGCTGTATATTATAGTTCAGTGATGGCGAACCTATGACACGTGTGTCAAAGGTGACACACACCATGACGTTTTGGATGACATGCCTGCGATCACCAACACCCAGGTTACCAAAGGCACTGCTTTTGCATTCGTTGCTCATGTGAAGTGCACTGAATTATTTTGTGGCAGGAACTTTTGGCACGCCAAACCCAAAAGGTTCGCCATCACTGTTATAGTTCATCCTGTTTGACAGTTAGCCAGTGATCTTCTTGTGCTCAAACTCTCCCTTTGAATAAAGCTTTGAATTCTGCATGAGGAAAATGACTGTCAGTTGCAGCAAATTAACTCAATGATTACAAATGCAAAAGGGTGCTTGGGTTTAAAACTTTTATTTAGGAAATTCCTGGTCATGGACTGCAGCTTTCACAGGACTTTCCAGTGCATTTAGGAAAGGTTTTTGCCCAACTGTAAGGTAGTATTTTATAACACAATGGTGCTCATACAGCTGTGGGCAGATATTCATAAGCAAACTGAAATGTTGTCACAATGAGGCACTTCTAGCATTTTCCAGCAGTAGGTTTATGAATTCTTCAAGGACACTCCCAGTATCAAGCAGTTAGCATTGCCTCTTCCTAATATATTGGCAGGTGGATGTCATTAGATGCAAGCTAGCTGCCGTGGCATTTTAGACTCTTCACCCAGTTGTTGTAATGCTCAGTTCTTTGGAGAGCATGCACAAATCAGTTTCTGAGCAAAGGTTAAAGGTAGTATAGACAGTGTTCCACCTGGTGTTTTATCAGGAATGAGGGAACTTGAGTTCAGTCAGTTTGTCGAAGCCTGTTTTGTTGAAAACCGTTTGGTCAAATGTTTTAAGCCAAAGGGTCTCTGATGCAACTTCCTGTATCTAGAAAATCTCTCGCTATCTAAATTTGTGCTGCTGTAGAGAATACAACACACACTATGCATTTAGTTACAGTTATACCAAAATAAGACCAAAGTAAAAGTAATCTGAATTATTCACACCCCAGTCTGTGCTCCATTGTAGGCATGGAGGGAGCTATAGTGATATTCGACCATGCATTTACCATGTAGGGCCTTCATAACATCCACCTGTGGACTCTCCACCATTTGGGGATACACAGAGGGTGACTTTAGCCAAGTAGTTCCCATAACAGCTGTGGATCTATCCTGAGCAAGCAGATATGCCAGAGCTAACCTTTGAGCCCCATCTCCTTACAGCATGAGTGGGAGTGACTGTATATTACCATAACATCTCATTTTACCCTGTCATTTCCCTCATTTTACTGTGTCATGTCCCTTCAAGTCTGCCCTTCCACTCTTCACATGATCGCATCAAGCCTAACATGCCTAACTTAAATGCTTCCTTATTCTGGCAAAGGCAAAAATGTTCCTTTCAAGAAACAAGGAATTACTCTTGGTAACAAATTGATGGGTTTTAAAGTCAGTAAACTCCGTTTTAATGTCCCCCACTTTTATGCAAGAAAGGGTTCACTTCAGCTCCAAATGAGATCATAAACTATGGTTACCCTACCTATACATATGTGTTTTATGGGGTCCTTTCCTTCTTAACTTAATTCCTTACCTCCTCTAGGTTGCTGTGAGAATGTTTCTTGTACTGATATTTGGGCAGTCCTTTTCTCATAACAGTTCACACTACAGCAGTTCTCAGTCCTCTTCCTTGGACTCTCAAGTCCCTTGTCATTCCCATTCCTGCTATGTGATAAGCCCCTTGCTAGCTTCTTACTGTCAATGAATGAGGGAACCCTCTCTGTACCCTCTAATCCTATATTTTCAAAGAATGTACCACATACCACAGAAGCGGTACTGCCCCAGAAACAGCCTACAATGAGAGTAGAAGAGGAGACCAGCTTAGAAGAAGTAAGAGCAGCACTAAGGAAAATGAAGTCAGGGAAAGCAGCAGGCTCAGATGAGGTCACAGCAGATATGATAAAGATGCTGGGTGAGCTAGGGGAGAAATGGCTCCTGAGGGTACTAATTGCAATGTGGAGAGAAAGGCGTATTCCAGATGACTGGAGAATAAGCATACTCGTGCCAGTGTACAAAAACAAAGGGGACATCCACAACTGTGGACAGTACAGAGGCATCAAAATCCTACTACATTGCATGAAAGTTCTGGAGAGGGTGATTGATAAACGGATACTCAGAATAGTAGAATGTAAGATGGGAGATGAACAGTTCGGATTCAGATCAGGATGCAGCACAATTGACCCGATGTTTGCATTGAGACAGATACTTGAGAAGAAACTAGAGAAGAGGAGAGAGTCAAACTGGGCTTTCCTAGACTTGGAGAAAGCATATGACAATGTCCCAAGAAAGCTGATCTGGGCAGTACTGCGGTGGTTTGAAGTCCCAGAAACATTGGTAGAATTAGTACAGGCTATGTACAAGGACCCAGTGACTCAAGTACGAACAGTGTTTGGCCTCACTGAGGGGTTTCCAGTGGGAGTGGGTGTACACCAGGGTTCAGCTCTGAGCCCACTGCTGTTCATACTGGTAATGGACTACATCAGCAAACAGGTTGGAGGGGTCAAAGCAACAAAGCTGCTGTATGCAGACGATGTGGCAGTACAGGCAGACTCTGATCTAGAACTTCAGCAAAGGATAGGAGAATGAAATGCAAATCTGAAGGCACACGGGATGAAACTAAGCACAGATAAGACAATGGTAATGGCAGCAAATTGGGGAAATCAGAAGAAGCTGAGAATAGAGATAGAAAGGAAGACAGTGGAACAGGTAAACAGCTTCAAGTATCTGGGAGGGGTGGTTGAGGAGAAGGGTAGTCTGAATGAAGAGGTCAAAGCTAGAATCAGAGGGGCTGCAGCCAACTGGCATAGAGTATCAGGTGTAGTATATGACAGAAGAATGCCAAAGAAGCTGAAAAGTAAGGTGGACAAGACAGTGGTGCGACCTGTACTACTGTATGGTACAGAAACCTGGGCAGTAAAGGCAGAACAGATGAAGAAGCTAGAGGTGATGGAAATGAAGTGCCTGAGAAAGGTGGTAGGATGCATACTGCGGGACAGGCGAAGAAATGAGGACATAAGAGCAGAAGCCAAAGTAGCTCCAATTGCAGAAAAGATCAAAGAAAACAGATTATGATGGTATAGGCACATGTGTAGAAAAGCAGAAGACAATCTGGTGAGGGAGATTTGGGACAGACAGGAAGAAGGTAAGAGGAAGCGAGGGCGTCCAGCATAGAGCTGGATGGATTGTGTGAAAGAAGATCTGCGACAGTCAGGCATGAGTGTTGAAGAAGGCAGGAGAGTGGCACTGAATCGAGAGAGTTGGCGACAGTTAATATGATACCCCAACCCCATGTAAATGGGAAAAAGGGGATGATGATGATGTACCACATACTTGTTTTGGAAATGTGGCTATGGTCAAGTGTTTAGGCTTTCAGCTTTGTCAAATCAGGACTAACTCAGAACCGGTTAGAGTCATTCATCTGTTAAATTGGTTTCCTAACACTTCTCTACCTCCTCTTTGTACTCCACTCCCCAATTTCTTAATCTTGGGATTCTTTCAAGTATTGCTGTCCAGTGAAGCCTACTATCTGTGTCATGTAATGGTGTTGCACTAATGTAAAACAAAGCAGTGTTGTACCTCTTCAGCATGCTGAGCATTGTGTTCCAACATAAATAACCTGATGTTTAGTAACCTACAGTACTGTAGTACTATGTTGTTAAATGTCATACAGATTGCTGTGCTAATGATGTAAATTGTAGCTAGTTGTGTAAATATTATACTTTGTCTTGCAGTTCATATTAACTTAGTAATTTGCTGTGCTTCTGCATCCAGCTCATGGCTGAAAAGGGTCTCAGGACTAACTCACCTACCTGGTTTACAACCATATTCTGCAGCTTACCTCATTATAAACAGCATGTCTAGTAATTGTGCCACTTTATATTTCACTAATCTGATCCATTATTGAACACAGTGCTGCAGTTTGTAATCTTCAAACAAAACCCCTGAAATAATTTTAAAAGGTATAATGCCTTACTAAACTATTCAGAAAGGTTACAGGAAACGTTCATTATATTTTTTTCTTACTGATTAGTTAAAAGTGACTTCCTGTTTGGCTTATTAGCCAATATTCTCTGCTCCATTTATATATTTATATGTGTATCTCTTTCTCTCTCTCTATATATAAATATATGTATATATATATATATATATATATATATATATATAGAGAGAGAGAGAGAGAGAGAGACACACACACACACACACATACACACACACAATTGTTTTTTGTCATTGATGGTACAATTGATTAAATTAACTTTTAGTCAAGTTCTCAAACATTAACTATAATGTAATTCTCTATGTATTTCCTTGAATCACAGTGACCAAAGAGTTAGTATATATATATATATATATATATATATATATATATATATATATATATAAGTTTTAAGAATCTGAGTTTGGATGGCAGAACCCCCCCCCCCCATTAAAGCATTTTTTTAAAGATTTATGTATGCATATCAATGGTAATTACTGTACTGGATTTATTTGGAGTATTAAATAAAAAAAAGTAATTTATGCTTTTGATTCAGTTTATTTTTCTTTTCATTTAATGTCAGTGATATTTACAAATGTAACTTTACTGTTTGCAATTGCAGTCATTCATTTGCCATGTTTTTCCTCTTTGCTGTAAGCTATCAGAGACAAAACTGCTTATGTTTCAATATATATGTATATATATATATATATATATATATATATATATATATATATATGTATATATTTTACCGGATTCACTATACAATCTCAAAATGTTGAAATGTCGAATTTCAGTATTTCGAGACCGAATAGTCGAAAAACCACATAGACGAAAACCCACAATCACGAATAATACAATCGCGACCATTCACACACACACTCAAACCAGGACATAATTACACACACACACATACACCTACTTAACTAAACAAACATAACAACACACACAAACACACTTAACCTACCTATAAGCAGGGGGCAAGCCCCCCTGCACCCCCCACACCACCCCTACTTATATATTCTAACTCAGAGGTCGCACTAAACACACAAAGACACAAAAAACACCGCCACACACACTCACACACACTAAAATCCCTGCTTATTATCCTCAAACACACAACACTTACCTGAAACCCCAGATAAATCCACAAACCGCACCACATGTCACGAACGTGACACCACGATAACGGCAAATTCGACATTTGCAGATTCAGCATAGTGTAGTTTCAGTTAACTGCACTTTCCACTATTTGGTCTTGACGTACTGAATTTCGACATTTCAGTACGTTGAGATTGTCTAGTGTATCCATATTACTGTATATACATACACGTGTGTGTGTATTTATTTATTTTATTTATTTATTTTACATTTGTTAACTGGGTTAGTCTGACTGAGCTTTCTGCTCATTTTCAGCAGTGATCTGGGGAGAAAAGCTCCTCAGGACTAGAAAACAATTTATTAAATTTTAGTTGGTAGTAATAATCAGCTATAGGATCTTACAAGCAGAGACCTGGAGAGAAAAAAGCTCCTCATGCAATTCAATTATACAGAGTTTTAACAATTGGCCGACAAGTCTGTGAGTTGTTACAAACAAGGTTTTAAACAATTAGCAGAAGAAAATGTGACTAGTTACAATATTATTTAAGCTGCTTAGAGCAAAATGAGTTAATAGTTAGGCAGATGCTTATTTAAATTGGGTAGGATCTAGTTGATTAGGAGTTTGGAAACAAGAAAGGGAAGTAAGAATGGCTAGTAGGAGATGTAGGGGAGGTAGAGTATAGGAGACAGACTAGACAGGTAGGTTCTTTTGAGACTGTAAGAATTAAGAGTGGTTGGAGATAGAGGAAGGGAAGAGGTAGAAGAGGCAGAGGAGTAGTGTTAGAGATACATTAAGAGTGAAGTGGTGAAATAGGTGAAAGGATGGTGGTTTCAGGGTGGTTGGTTGGTGTATGTGTGCCTAAACATTTTAATTCTAATCTACTGAAAATCATTCCCTTGAAAAATCATTGATTACACTATTACATAAAAATACAATACAGAAAATAAAAAGTCCAGTGAAATAACAAGTGAAAGTTCACTACCTAGAGTAGCTTATTTTAAAGTTTTATTTAAAGTAGTACTCATTACATTAATTTCCTCTATTCCATATATACTTTTCACTGAAACTAGCATTAACAAAGCACCATCTTTTTTCATTTCCAAACTACACTAAGAACTTTTCTGAACTCACTGAGATCTATTCAGCATCTTAAAGCAGAAAAACAACCTAAAATTAAATCAAAACGTTTAACATTAAGAAGCAACCTCATTAAATTTTACCACCTAGTACACATCAGTTAACCTTTTCCAAAATACAGCTATTAAAAGAAAATATAGACACTTACAATGAGACTTTTCCCTATACGTGTGTGTGTGTGTGTGTGTGTGTGTGTGTGTGTGTGTGTGTGTGTGTGTGTGTGTGTATATATATATATATATATATATATATATATATATATATATGTATGTGTATGTATATATATATATATATATATATATATATATATATATATATATATATTTACAGATCTAGATATATATATATATGTGTGTGTGTGTGTGTGTGTGTGTGTGTGTGTGTATGTATATCATCATCTTCTTTCGGCTGTTCCCGTTAGGGGTCGCCACAGCAGATCATCTGTTTCCATTTCTTCCTGTCCTGTGCTTCTTGCTGTGTCACAACAACCACCTGCATGTCCTCTCTCACCACATCCATAAACCTTATCTTAGGCATTCCTCTTTTCCTGTTACCTGGTAGCTTCATTCTTAGCATATTTTTCCCAATATACTCAGCATCCCTCCTCAGCACATGTCCAAACCAACGTAATCTTGCCACTCTGGCTTTGTCTCAAAACTTTCCAATCTGGGCTGATCCTCTAATATACTTATTCCTAATCCTGTCCACCCTCGTCACACCCAGTGCAAATCTTAACATCTTTAACTCTGCCATGTCCAGCTCTAACTCCTGCCTTTTTGTCAGTGCCCCTGTCTCCAACCCATATAACATAGCTGGTCTCACTACCCTCTTGTAGACCTTCCCTTTCACTCTTACTGGTACTCGTCTGTCACAAATCACTCCTGACACTCTTCTCCACCCACTCCATTCTGCCTGTACTCTCTTCTTCACCTCTCTTCCACACTCACCATTACTCTGAACTATTGATCCCAAGTATTTAATTTCATCCACCTTCGCCACCTCTACTCCTTTCATCCTCACCATTCCTCTATCCTCCCTCTCATTCACACACATATATTCTGTCTTAGTCCTGCTGACCTTCATTCCTCTTCTCTCTAAAGCATATCTCCATCTCTCCAGGGTCTCCTCCACCTGTTCCCTACTCTCACTATAGATCACAATGTCATCTGCAAACATCATAGGCCACGGGGACTCCTGTCTGATCTCATCTCTCAACCTGTCCATCACCATTGCAAATAAGAAAGGGCTCAGGGCTGATAATTGATGTAATCCCACCTCCACCTTAAACGCATCTGTCACTCCCATTGCAGACCTCACCGCTGTCACACTACCCTCGTACATATCCTGTATCACTCTTACATACTTCTCTGACACTCCTGACTTCCTCATACAGTACCACAACTTCTCTCAAGGCACCCTGTCATATGCTTTCTCTAAGTCTACAAAAACACAATGCAACTCCTTCTGACCTTCTCTGTACTTCTCCATCAACACTCTCAGAGCAAACATTGAATCTGTAGTGCTCTTTCCCAGCATGAAACCATACTGCTGATCACTAATCATCACGTCCCTTCTTAACCTAGCTTCCACTACTCTTTCCCACAACTTCATGCTGTGACTGATCAATTTAATCCCTCTGTAGTTACTACAGCTCTGCACATCACCCTTAGTCTTAAAAATCAGTACCAAAATACTTTTTCTCCATTCCTCAGGCATCCTTTCACTTTCCAAAATTTCATTAAACAATATGGTTAAAAACTCCACTGCCATTTCACCTAAACACCTCCATGCTTCCACAGGTATGTCATCTGGACCAACAGCCTTTCCATTCTTCATCCTCTTCATAGCTATCCTTACTTCCTCCTTGCTAATCCATTGCACTTCATGATTCACTATCCCCACATCATCCAACCTTCTCTCCCTCTCATTCTCTTTATTCATCAACCCCTCAAAGTACTCTTTCCATCTGCTCAACACACTCTCCTCGCTAATAAGTATGTTTCCCTCATTATTCTTTATCACCTTTACCTACTGCACATCTTTCCTAGCTCAGTCCCTCTTGTCTAATCAATTGGTACAGGTCCTTTTCTCCCTCCTTAGTGTCCAACCTTTCATATAACTCTTCATATGCCTTATCCTTAGCCTTCGCCACCTCTCTCTTTGCCATGCACCTCATCTCCTTATACTCCTGTCTACTTTCTTCATCTCAATGACAATCCCACTTCTTCTTTGCCAACCTCTTTCTCTGTATACTCTTCTGTACTTCCTCATTCCACCACCATGTCTCCTTGTCGTCCTTCCTCTGTCCAGATGTCATACCAAGCACCTTTCTAGCCATCTCCCTTACTAGCTCTGCTGTAGTTACCCAGCTATTTGGTAACTCTTCACTGCCACCCAGTGCCTGTCTTAACTCTTCCCTGAACTCCACCTTACAATTACCCTTTTTCAATTCCACCATTTGATCCTTGGTGCTGGCCTCACACTCCTCCTCCTCTTCTTGATCACCATCGTCATCCTACAAACCACCATCCTATGCTGCCTAACTACACTTTCCCCGGTCACCACTTTACAGTCTCCAATCTCCTTCAAACTGGCCCTTCTACATAAGATATAATCCACCTGTGTGCATCTTCCTCCACTCTTGTATGTTACCCTATGCTCCTCCCTCTTGTTAAAATACATATTCACCACAGCAATGTCCATCCTTTTCGCAAAATCCACTACCATCTGACCTTCTGCATTCCTTTGTTTAACACCATACCTACCCATCACTTCCTCATCCCCTCTGTTCCCTTCACCAACATGCCCATTGAAATCTGCTCTAATCACCACTCTCTCACCCTTGGGTACAGTCATCACCACTTCATCCAACTCACTCCAAAATTTTTCTTTCTCGTCCATCGCACACCCAACTTGTGGAGCATATGCACTAATAACATTCATCATTACACCATCAATTTCCAGCTTCATAGACATCACTCGATCCGACACTCTTTTCACCTCCAAAACACTCTTAGCATACTGTTCCTTCAGGATAACTCCTACACCATTTCTCCTCCCATCCACACCATGATAAAACAATTTGAACCCACCTCCAATATACCTTGCCTTACTCCCCTTCCATCTGGTCTCTTGCACACACAATATACCAACCTTCCTTCTGCCATCATATCGGCTAGCTCTCTCCCTATACCAGTCATACTGCCAACATTCAAAGTTCTGACCCTCACTACCACAGTCCTAGCCTTTCTCCTCTCTTCCTGCCTTTGGCCATGGCTTCCCCCCTCCTCTCCTCCTTCAGCCAACAGTAGCCTAATTTCCACCAACACCCTGTTGGCTAACAGTACTGGTGGCAGTCGTTGTTAACTAGGGCCTCGACCAATCCGGTATGTAAATATTTACTGGTGTCCACATGAATTATTTGGCCAAGTTTTACACCGGATGTCCTTCCTGATGCAACCCTCCCCATTTATATATATATATATATATATATGTGTGTGTGTGTGTGTGTGTGTGTGTGTGTGTGTGTGTGTATATATATATATATATATATATGTATATATAAATATATATAAATATATATATTTATATATACATATATATATATATATATATATATATATATATATATATATGTATATATAAATATATATATATATATATACATACATATATATATATATATATATATATGTAGAAGCTTGAGTTTTCAGAAACTTTGAATTCATACTGTCAAGAAGATATGATCGAGTTTCCAAAAACTCAAAGCTTTTAAATGGAGATCGCAGTACTGTGCAGGTCAGGGAATTTACCCTTTTTCCCATTATAGTGCAATCTTAGAGTTGGTATATATAATATGCAGGGGGTGTGAGGGGCACATCCCCCACATAGGGGGGTGCAGCTGGGCTTGCCCCCCTGCAAAAACATAGAAAAAAGGTAGATTTTTATTGTTTTTTTGAAGTTCTAGTTTTCAGAAACTCAGTCATATCATCTCAACAATATGAATTTCGAGTTTCTAAAATCTCAAGATTGCGACATAGACCTATATATATATATATATATATATATATATATATATATATATATATATATACATATAGATAGATAGATATAGATACACTAACTCCATAGCTGCATAAGAGTGACATAACTGATTATACCATACTTGATATAAAAAAGTAGAAAATATCAACATGGGGTTACTACAGTCAAGATTCTTGAAAGCCAATCGGTAGTAAACTTCACAGCTGAACCTATGAATATATATAGTGAATCTGGACATTAACAGGCTCACAGTGCTGAAGGCCTTGAATAACTTTATAAATATAACTACATATAATTCTATCAAGTCTCAGTTTTAGTTATGTGAGTCAGGTAAGAATGGGTAGATTTAACCAAGCAGACTTCACTTCCTGCTGGTGGGAGGGGGATTCTGACAAACAGTACACATATTTTGAGGTAGTTAATTATAAGATCACAACCTTCTCCACCAGTATAGGATGTTTAGGAGGTCCATTGGTTTCTATTCTTTGGCAGAGATGGATCATGGTCATACAGGACCCTAGACATGGTAATTGATGGGAGCACCACCCCTTACATCCCACTGCAATCATTCCAGAGTCCCATTACTTGACTATTTCTTCCCAGTTACCATAAACACCGTTCAAACCTCTCAATGTGGCTACTGTTTTCTGCCTTACCTCTACAATGATTATTTGGATTTAATTTAAAACTTTTATTTCAAATTTTGTAGCACAAACACTGATAAGACATTTGCTAAACAAAGCAATACAGTGTCACAATGAAAACAGACTTAGCATTAAAATTTCTTTGCCCTTGAAACTCACATTCATTGAAACAGCATTGAAACCCACATTCAAAGAAAAGGCATCTGGCCAGTGGCAGGTAAAGTTTACCTTTGGACTGTTTTCAAATCATTGGCTCCTTGCACACATATTTAGGACCATGCATACATACATACATACATACATGTGCTCTTTGAGTCACCTTCCTGATTGTATTAAATTATATTACTTGTGTAATACAACACCTTTTGTTAAAGTGGGTTTTAAATTTGTAGTTTTGAACATTTTTCCAGTAAACAATGAAACTAAATGTATGAACCAATAACAATGAAATGCTCTGAATTGGGCAGTTTTATCAATAACTCTACTCAAACTTCTGTTGTTAAAATCCACTAATATCAGTCAATATGCACAATCTCTACAGAAGTAAATGTCATCTGAATAATTCCACATTACAGATATGTAACTAATGAAGAGGTTGCTCCTAGCAAACAACTTTATATTTCAGTGTTTCATTTACAAATTCAGTGCTTGCTGTCCTTGAAGAATAAATTGCTTATGTTACATTAAATAATTGATAAGCTGATAATATTGCAGTAGGGAATGGATGGCAAACTGACAACAGGTTCATAGTTACTAGGCATCTCTTCCAAAGGAGGACATAATCAGGACTTTAGCACCCCAACCACCTTAAATTACAATACAGTGGCAGCAGTCCATCTACATGCTGTGGGAGTAAAACCCACACCCTTCAGCATCAAAAGCAAGTACACTACCTGATGTGCTGTTAACAATGCTTTTACATTTTTAGCACCATAGCGATACCATTGGCTAAACAACAGTTGCATATTGCAAACAGACCTAGCATGAGCAGCACTACACTTCTCTTGAAGCTCTCAGTTCCTCATAAAATGCACTTGACACTCAACCATACCTCTCAACCTTGTAGCACAAGAAATCTAGACAAACCCAAAATAAATGGGGGACAAAGGCCCAAAATTAGGGACAAATTTTAAATATTGCTTGTATAATTTTAGAAATTTGTTAGAATAAAAGGTTTTGTGTTACCATGCATTTTCTGAAGGAAATGAAAACTGAAATTGAAATGGCTAACATTATTTAATGAATTCAGTCCTCACTGATTTGCCAGAAAAACACATGTTTTATGAGGAACAAACCTAAAATCTGAGGCAAAAATCTGGACAGTTGAGAGCAATGCTCTCAACTTCTTGAAATTCATGTTTTTTAACGTTGTGGTGGTTGGGGTAAATGATTCAGGTTCCTGCTTCCTGTACCTAAGGTACAGGGTTTGAGCCAGATTAATTAATCACCAGTTATCCCTATAGTGGGCATTTTACACACCCACACCCACCCACCCACATTATTTGCTGATGATGAAGCCTCCTTTTGTGGGACCAGCAGAAATCCATCCAGGAGTGTATTTACAGTCCTTGGCAGTTCCTCAGCAAGCAGGGGCCCCCTCAAAGCCAGTGGGCCCTATGTGACTGCCTTGATTAGGTAGCACCAAAGAACAGTGCCTAGTGCTGTATCCGGCTCTGTTCTTTGGTGCTGTCTAATCAATATCTTTCCTGAAAGTCAAATGGTAGTGTTCCAGACAAGGAGAGAGAACTCAAATGTGGAATTTCAGTTACATAAAAATAATGCACATGCCACTGTTTCTGCCAGGTTCCAGTCAGGAATTAATTCTGGCTTTGTCAATTTGCTTTGTTTATGAGCTGGTAAAACACTGGCCACCTTCTCCAGTCTGAAGGCTCTCCTTCAAGTAGATTTTAACAAATAAGCACTTACAGTGGTTCATCAGCACAGAAAGCTATGAGCTTTATGTCCCTGAGGGCTGTTCTGTCTGTAAAAACAGACCCTTAAGTTCAGCCAATTAGAATTTCACTACCATTTTTTCCTCTGACAGGGAGATTCTGACAGTGTATGACTTGTGTAGATCAGTGCAGTGACTGGCAGTCTTCCCATGATCCTTCTAACGTTTGTGGAGAAATAGTCACTAAAGGTCTACACTTCCTGTCAGCTGCTCAGGAAGGCAGTAGTTATCTTCCCATATTTGCCATATTTTAAGTCTAAATGGTTCAGGAAGGGTAAAGTACAGATATCACAGAAATGTATCCTTGCCCCCAAGGGTAATGTAGCTGTGAAAGTTCAGTGGGTTTCTTATGTCTTGTTAAGCCTTTTATGTCTTTCCTGAACCTTATGTCTGCTAGTTCTGACAGATGATGTCACCCAAGCATACCTCTCAACTGTACAGATTTTTGCAGAATGTTCAGATTTTTGCCTCATATTTTTTATCCATGTCTCATAAAATTGTGGTTTTCTGTCAAATCACTGGTAAATTATTGAACATTGAAGTTAGTAAATAATGACAGACATTTGAGCTTCAGACTTCATACCCTTCAGAAAATTAATGCTAATGCAAAACATGTTAATCTATCAACTTTCTAAGTTTGTAAGATCAATATTTAAAAATTATCCTTATTTTTGGGCCTGTGTTCCTCATTATTTATGGCTTTGTCCAGATTTCTTGTTCTAAGAGGTTGAGAGGTATGCACCCAAGAGGAAGAGAGCTAAATCTGACCTGCTGGTACCTTGTGGTGTGAATCTATCTATTGTAAAAGTTAGGGTAGTACTGAAGTAGACAGCTGCATTGTTAGCACTGAGTGTTCTTTTGGGATGTGTCTGGTTTATATATTTGATCAAATGGATTTATTTGTTTTGCAGAAGATAAAGGCAGTCAGTTGGCTGACAAGTTAGTCTCTGTGGACCTTATATGTCATAAATGCATATACTTGGCTGTGCTACTTTTCAAAATGAAATCTCTAAATCTGAATTATTCAACAAATGCTTATTTTACAGTGTAGCCCCCTTTCTAATACAAATATCATTTGCAAATGAGTAAGTCTTTATATTGCTTGTTAGAATCTGCAAAAAGTGAAAAGGAGTTGTTCTATTTTTAGAAAAAAAATTGTAGTAGGACTATTGTGTAATGATGTTGTGGGTCATTCTGGAAGCAGCAACAACAGGAATCTGCCGTTTATAAGGAAAATGACTGTCAGGAAAGTGTTTACTTACTCCTTAATGCTAAGAGCATAAAGTCAACATGTTGATTTAGTAAGTTAGTATTCAAGATGTTCTTATGTATGTTACATTATACTTAGGTACTGCAAACATGACTGCTTGTTTTTGAATTACATGTTGACAATATAGGTGACTCAGGAACTGAGTTGCTCTATGTTGCTTTAGTTATTCTAGTTATAATAGCAAATGTGGATATGAAATATTCTGTGATAGTCATGCCTCATATACCATAGGCTATGGAGATATTTCTAAAATAGTAACAACAGCTTTAAATAACTGCTACAGCCTTCTAATTAAATGACTGATGCAGTTGAAATAGCTCTGAACACAGCATGATTCATTTGCAGAGGTTCCACATCACAGGAATACAGTGCCAGCAAGTGCATTACAGAATAAATATGTAAAAAATGACAGCTTGCTGTATTCCATAACTGCTAAACTTGTTTCAGTCAGCAGTTGCTTACCATCTGTTGAGAGGAATACCAAGATGCATTTTCCAGCTAATATGTACTAATCCAGTGTTGTTGCTAAAATCTGTAATCTGCAGCTCAGAACTTGCCTTGATTTCTTCAGTTTACAACTCTCTCAGTATCATTTGAACCTTGACCTCAGTAAGTACCCCATCTTGTTCTCTGTGAATCACAAGTGGTAGTAAAGATAAAGAGATATTTGTATTGGATTTAAAACTATTCTTTAGTTGATTCACAACTAAACAGATTTTTTTGAGGAACAGAACAAGCATTTTTCATGACTGTTGAGAGCTTGGACTAATATTATCCTCTCATATGTTTATAATACTGCAGAGGCACATTATCACTGTTTGGCAATGCACTATGTCAGGTGACAAGGAAGGATGGCTTAGTCACATCTGTATAAATGCACATACCTGTCTATTGTCATCATATTATCAAAAACCATCATACCTCTCAACTGTGCAGATTTTTACAGAATGTCTAGATTTTTGCCTCATTTATGGTTCATTTTTTATAAAATTATGTTTTTTTCTGGCAAAGTATTGGCAAGTCATTGAAAAATTAAAGTCAGAAAATAATGACACACATCTGAGTTTCAGACTTCTTACTCTTCAGAAAAATTCATGCTAATGCAAAACCTACTATGCTATCAACTTTCTAAGTTTAAAAACGCAATATTTAAAAATTGTCTCTATTTTTGGGCCTTTGTCCCCCCATAATTTATGGCTCTGTCCAGATTTCTTGTTCTAAGAAGTTGAAAGGTATGGAAACCATGGTGGTGGTAGTTTTTGTGATGAGCTGTGTTACTGTACCAGAATATTGCTAGTTTATTTGTGATAGTTCATGAAGATGATTTTAAAAATCTGTATCAAAACAGCTTTATAGCATTCCATTAAGACAACAATTATAAAGACTACATTCAAAATTTGTGTGAGATCTAAGGATCCCATTCAGAACCAGAACCCTACTGATACATTCATATCTCTCTCAACTTCTTAGCACAAGAAGTCGGGCCAAAGCTCTTATAGACTTAAAAGTACATAGAATGATCTTTCATCGGTATGAATTTTTCTGAAGGGTATGAAATCTGAAACTCCAATGTCTGCCATTATTTCTTGACTTCACTCCTCAATGATTTGCCAGAAAAAACAAATGTTTTGTAAGGAACAGACCAAAACTATGGGGCAAAAGTGTAGGCATTCTGCAAAAAATCTGGACAGTTAAGAGGTCTGTCTGCTTTCTTAATGCTGAAAATAAGTAACCAGAATGAAAACTGGAATTTCCATTCTGCTGTATGTCCTCTTGTTAACAAAACTTTATTTTGAAAGGAGTATTGCAAAGAAAATTGACACAGGAAAGCAGATGGCTGCTTCTGATGTCATGGCCAGGCACGTTCATGATAGCTTTGTCTCTGAATTTCTCTCTGTGCCTTGAGTTTGGTATTTCTGGATGCTTAAATAATCGAATCAACTCTGTATATCTGTAAACAGCAAATAATGATAAATTGTATGCTGCATTTCTTGTATGGTTAAGTGTGAAGAAGTTACCAAGGGGACATTAACTTCTAGCCATTCCCAGAAGGCTGGATCTTTTCATTTGTTTATATATAGGCTACCCCCGGAGTATTGCTACGTACATAACCACTACATAGGTTTAGTGTCTGAAAGGCAGAGATTTTATGTAGGACCATCTATAAATAGCCAGACTTGTTCTAGGGTCTGCTTCTTGTGAAAAAGGAGGCCCATGAAACTTCACAGACAGAGGAATTCATGTGCTGTTAAGCCAGATCTGCTAAGGGACTGAAGCAAGTAGGTAAATTGCAGAACCTCTTGTTCTGCTCCATATGTTCTTTTCTTTTAAGATTAGTACTTTAGGATTATTTTTTGCAGTGATTGTTAATTTAATTTCCTCCTTTGTGCTGTACTTTGAACATGAATCATAGTTTTAATAGAATTAAACTGAATTAAAGATGTTCTTCCACTTCTTCTCTGAGGTACCGTTTCTGGCAGGAAGTACACATTAATAAATAATTATATGTTTTAAAGGTATGCCTACTGTCATAAATGTGTTGATTATGTGCATGCTGTGAAGACACTGAGATTTTACAGTATGTACATCAGTACAATGTTACATTTCACAATGGGTGTGCCACAACAATAAATAGCAGACAATATTTGCTGAACTGCGTTTACCCAAATGATACATGGTGGGGTGCAGAGAAGTAATTAGTAAGCAGAAAAGAGAAAAAGATCCACTTATTCACAGATTGTGCTGTTTATGATAAATTATAAAAAAATCATATTAAACATGAGAAGTGAAAACAAGATTATTTAAGTCAGTGATGTTTGCACAAATACCTTCATTAGTTACAGCCACTCCCTCAATGGAAGACATAAAGGATTAATGAATCAAATATTCAGAAAATTGCATTTCAAGTAAGGGAAATAAATATAGTCCAGTTGTCAGATGCTGATGTAGTTAACCTTATGAAGAGTACCATCCAAGGCTACATTATGCTTCACTGACAAAGGAGAAATCCAAGAATCCATGCTTCACTGGCCTGCATATCTCAAAGTGTCGACTACTGAGGCTGTGATTTTGCCAGTCATTTCAAAACCTTTAGCATTCACTGCTGTTTTTTTTTTTCATTAAAATGTTATTATGCATATTCAGAGGCATATCAGAATATTGAAACACTGAATGAGAGGTGTTGTACTTACAATGGATGGAATTTATATAGATTATACCCATGTGGAGAGTAACACTGTGCTAAACATTACTGAGATGAAGTCTGCAATGAAACAACATGTCTCCAATAGTCAAGACAGAATAGATTATTATTAAACCATCAAAATCACACAGCACTGCCACCTTTAATGAAGAAAGCTAATCAAAATACTGCTGAGCAATAGTTTTTTGCAGGGGTTGTAAGTCCTGCAACTTTAATTTTTAGGTTCTGCCCATCAAACTCCCAATCTCTGTATATGTACCCCATCTGACTTCACACATCCTTGAAGAAAAGGGACACAGTTAAAACAGATGACACTTGCCTTTCCCCACTTCTCTGGGTTGCTCCACCTCAAACAAACTACAGCACCTGCAATAAAGCAAGCTGCAATGTACTAAGAGACCAAAACATGGAAAAATAATCATTACAGATGTATTGTTTTGTGATCCAACAAATGTTATAGGATCCAACAAAGAACACGTGATCTACTATGATGAAAAAACATCTAGTGTTCAATGAATATGTTAACTGAAACCTATCCCTTCCTTTATAGCAATGTGGCAAAAGAGCAGATCATTTACACCAGACATGCTTCACTGAATCACAATATACTGCCAGGTTATGGTTAGAATAACTCTATGTTCCAGATGTGATTCAGTGAGCCGGTCTGCTGACCCTTTTCAATCATGATGTAAGTACAGTTGCACAAATATGAAAACAAATTAATACATACAGTATAGTGGTAATAATTCCAGTTAGAGAATGGTGGGTACACAAAAGTCACAAAGCACCCTGGTGCGGGTGTTATACAAAGAGCAATATGATATACATACATATATATATATATATATATATATATATATATATATATATATACATATAGAGAGAGAGAGAGCGAGCAAAGGCTAAGAAATTATACATTATTACAGCAGAGGCTTTAGAATGTGAAAAAACTTCCTCACTATGCAGGCCATTTGCATACCCAGTGGGTCATAAAGGCACCATATTGCCTACATGATATGGTGAGAAATGACAGTATGCATGACAATTTCCATAAAATACATGCACCGAGGAGACATGGGGCTGAAGAAGTACCTGACAATTCACTGCCCTCCTGTTAAGTAATGTTTTAACAAAGGAATACATCCCCTCTAGGGCTATGCCATCATGCTGATCAGTATAGAATGATGACATGCCTCAGACCCTGGCATGACATGGTCTTTAGTACTACTCTACCAAGAGATATGGGAAATGTGCACACCTCACTTGCTATTTAGTTCTGCTTCCAGCTCCCTCAACACTGTAGATTACACAATATATCTGTTCTCCAGACTCGAATGATGTAATGACCAAGGGAAAACTCCAGTATGTAATACAGCCAAAATCCAATGAGTTTAAAAAAAAGATACTTACAGTAGTGCATAAGACCTACCAACCAGCTGGTGATGGTATATGACCCCTCATAAGTACAAGCATGAGGGGATAGAGGATGAGACAGGTGTATAACACCACAGAAACAGCTTTCACAATTTAATACTAGTAAATGGTCACTTGAGATGACCTGAAATGACAAAATGCAGTATTAAAGTGAAATGAAGGGTTTTAATAGTGTAAAATATGCAGCATGTGATAAGAAAGACATTGGTCAGGATTCACAGACATCAGCTGTTTTGCACAGTGCACATTACCATGGGTGCTGGCAATGCTAGGCTGTGAGCAGTTCTAAGATAGCTTTGTCAGTCAAGATAGCATGGTATGCAGAGCATGCTAATGAGTGTGTAATGACATGGGATTGAGCCAGTCAGAATATGCAAATGATGGCATCTAAAATGGCAGACCAGCTCAAAAAACATATAAAGTAGGTGCCCTGTCCTGTGATGCATAGCCATTGTTAACACCCACATTTATGGTGTGTATAACGAAAGTGATTTTAGGAGTAGGAGCAGCAGAAACACAGCAGCGGTATATGTTATCAACCCCACTGCACCTAGTGCTTGTTGCAGCCATCCTTTCCAATGTAAGAAGTACAGACAGCATCTAGCGTAGGAGCAGCTCTTACACCAGCACACAATGAACTGTTTCTGCATGGACCGGGAGACTGGAAGGGACTTGCTGTTACTGTGCTGCCAACAAGCTGAATTGATGGCAGTGTGTGCTATGCCCATTCAGTTCCAAGGTATGTGTGCTATGCCCATTCAGTTCCAAGGTATGTGTGCTATGCCCATTTAATTCCAAGGTATGTGTGCTATGCCCATTCAGTTCCAAGGTATGTGTGCTATGCCCATTCAGTTCCAAGGTATGTGTGCTATGCCCATTCAATTCCAAGGTATGTGTGCTATGCCCATTCAGTTCCAAGGTATGTGTGCTATGCTCATTCAGTTCCAAGGTATGTGTGCTATGCCCATTCAGTTCCAAGGTATGTGTGCTATGCCCATTCAGTTCCAAGGTATGTGTGCTATACCCATTCAGTTCCAAGGTATGTGTGCTATGCCCATTCAGTTCCAAGGTAAGTTTAGCGTTAACCATCTTAGCTAAAGGGTCCTTATGGCAACCTAATGGGAACATAGTAGGGCATTATAGGCATCATTTTTATAAACCTTAAATGAGTTTCTTGACATTATGATACAGTACATGGAGGAGCATGTCTGCTTCTCAGGACTGCAAAGGAGGCAGCCAACACCATGTGGGTGTTTTATGACATAGTTTGTTTCCATGGGGTTCTGGAAGCCACACACTACACGCACATTGCCATTAAAGCCCCACCTGGTCCAAAGGGGCTGCAATACATCAGCAAAAAGGGTTTATGCTCCATGATCTGCCAGGTGGTCTGTAATCCAAAAGAATTATTTATAAGGTATCCATTCACCACCAGGGAGTTCCCATGATTCACACATTTGGTACACATCCAGCCTGTATCACAGTTTCCTTTGACAGGATTTCCCACAGGGTCTTCTGGTTGGTAGAGGCATAACCATACTAGTTAGACAGGTCTATAGAAATAGGTACCATACACTCAGGAGCAGGCTGCATAGAATATGCTGTTTGTTGTGTGTTGTCGGTGATGCCAGATAAGCCTTAGAGCCCTGGTTAATGATTCCTATTTGGTGCCCCCAGGCCATGCAGGAAATGGCCTAAAGCACAGCACATATACAAATGCAAAATTATAGAGAATTCTTTGTTTGACATAGTGTAGGGATGCTTCCATTACCTAGACATATCAGGAGGGTCATTGCAATATCGTTCAAACGTCTGCAGCTAGATCTTTGTTATTTATGCCATGCTGCAAAAACCAGCACAAACCGATGGAGCAACAGGGGAATATCTTGGCAGGGTTTCCATATCAGGTGAACCAGAAGCAGAAGGATAGGGTAGAAGGTCAAAGAAGAAACTTGCAACAGCAGTACCACAGTCAAGGTAGAGGTGAGTGTAATATGTTGCAGTACCAGAAAATAGATTTTATGTGGTCCACAACCATTAGTCATGACAGAACTGCGTATGCTTTACCACACCTAGTGTATGCAGTGCATCATCATACCCTCAGAGGTTAAGGAATGGGTGGGGCACAGTTGTCATTGCTTTTTGCAAGTGAGGGAATACTGTGACAGGCAACTGCAGTATTATGAAATGAAATAAGGTCATGAGACTGAACATGGTTGCTACATACTCTGGAAGATTTAAGGAGTTAGAGATCATATCCTGCAATAGTAGCAGTCAAGCTGCCATAATGTAGCCATTGAGAGGGTCCACTCTGTTGGAGTGAGGTGCTGGGACTTGATGCAGTCAGTAGCTGGGAGACTCTCAAACTATGGGACTATGATCACTTACCCTGACAGGACATACAATATGCTGATCCTTTACGGTATTATTTGCCATGAAATGGGTGGTTTTCATGATTGGTAGGGGTGGGGTGCTGCCTGTGTGCCCAAAAGCAAAAGGAGTAGAACTCCAGGAACATGCACCCCATGGGTTAAGAAAAGGATGTTGCCAGTTCATGTTTACTATTGTTTTGAGAGGTTGTCCTAAAATCTGATGAGTGTAGTTCATGTGAGCAGCTTTATTCTGCTTTTTTTTCATGGTGGTTTATCTTGTTTGAGAAGGTGGTGGACTGCAGTAAGGATTTTCACTCTTGTTGTACAACTGTACAATTGGTAGGTATAAGTAAGGGGATGTAGAGGCCAAGCCTCCCACATAGGGATGCAGGGGTGCTCGACTCTGCAAAAAAGATTTTTTCCTCTTTTTTAGCTTTCTTGACAGAAAAAATCAATAAAGAGTAACTCACTTTAGGGTGACTCACACAAGCAGAGTTAAACTATCTTTGAAAGTATCAGATGATGCTAACAGTGCCACTCAAAATGAAGACCCCTTATGGAGAAAGGGTATGTTAGGCAAAAAAGTCTGATCTCCATATTATTTTTATGCACAATTCAAATAAAAGAGAAAACAAAAAGTATTGTTACAAACCTATGTCCTCTAACCTTATATCATTATGAAATAAATAAAATATGCAACAAAAGTTGAGTATATCTGCACTAAATAAATAACTAGGACAAAGAAGACCTACCAAATCCAAAAAATCCCAGGTATTCAGATAACATCTTGCATTATTTCTATTTTCTGACTGCACATAGCTTAATAATGGCTGGTTGAACATGAAATCCAAATTATATTCTACATTTATTTATTTTTCTTAACTATCATGGCATCATCAGCCAAGGCATTTGTGAACTTTTGCATAGGGGCTCTTACCTGCAAGCCTCAGCATGCTGTTTAGAATCACACATTATCTTTCGGCCATTAAAAACAGATAGCAAGCCCAATAGGAATGTAGGTAATAAAACAGAAAAGTAGGTAGTTAGAACTGCAAAAGAAAATTGCTTACCTTTCATTAATTATACTGCTATAGCTGCTGGTTTGAAGTATTTCAGTATAAATGTTTTGCAGGCTCTTTCTGGCTGTGCTTCAAATGCTGAAACTGCCCTCATTGTATTTATGTATTAAAATACTGAAAGTACTGGAAAATAGCTGTTGCAACTTTGGGCTGAGATATTTGTTTAAAATGTTTGGTATTCATATATTTTTATTCTATGATATTTACCTATATTTTATGTAAGCATGTATTCATATAGGCAGCTGTCAAAGTCTGCATTGTGATACTGCCAAGAAAATTGTAAATATTGTACGTAGCAATCTGTTAAAGTCTGTATGTATGAATACTATGGTTAAGATACTGATATGAAAATATATTCAGAACATAATTCAGTTTGCAGAAATTGGTATTGTAAATAAATAAGTACCCTTGAGACAAAGCAGTCACTCATGATACATACGTTCTCTCTAACCACTCATTAAAGTGAATGAATGCCATACTGCTTAATCCAAGAACTATGCACTATAATTAAATCAATGGCTGTAAATGAAAACACCTTGGTGTGGAAGCAGTATTGTTATGGACTATCATCGTTTCACTTATTAAAAAAATAAAAAATAGTAACTCTAATTTAGACTATTTTTAAAGTATGAATAATCACAAAGTGTGTGTGTGTGTGTGTGTGTGTGTGTGTGTGTGTGTGTGTGTGTGTGTGTGTGTATGTCCTGTGCCTATGTACATGTGCACTTTTCTGGGTGTGTCTGTACCTCTGGGTGTGTATGTGTACATGTGGTTGTGTAGCTGAGTGTGTGTGTGTGTGTGTGTGTGTGTGTGTGTGTGTGTGTGTGTGTGTGTGTGTGTGTGTGTGTGTGCACGCACAAGCAACTTTAGAGCTGCAGTGATGGAATCCTGTTATCTCTGCAGCTTTCAAAAGAAGACTGCATTCCCTGCCTATTTTCTACCACACCTGCCAGAGAAGTTGTAGACAGAAGTGACAGTTTCCACATAATCACTATAGTTGTGCCCTCTGCAGTCACAATGTATAGTGCAAAGGACACCCTGTCTTTATTTCCTTCAATCTTATCATTCAGGTGTCTTCTCCACTCTGTTTTTTTTCAAGGATTCACAAGTTATAGTAAAACTATGCTGCATATCCATCTTCCTCCTGCTAAGTAGTTCATTAATAACCATAACCTGTCAGTTTTGTAATGAAAGTAAGCACATTATCTCACTTAAATTATCAGGAGTTATAGTCAGTGTGGGTGCATTCATAGAGAGTGGAAGACTGAATATAGCTGTATTAATTTCATAGAAGTCTGACTAAATTGCCTGATGGTTTACCAAATTCTAACT